>NW_021704453.1:0-1588 GCF_003719485.1 Trypanosoma conorhini | reverse complement strand
CGCCTCGGCGGTTGCGCACGCGGACGACCTCGAGGATGAGTGCAACCTGGACGGGGCGAGACATCAACAACAATAACAAACATAGGAATGGGGCAGGGGGATGAGGAGGGAACGCGGGGCTGGGGAGCAGAGTGCTTTGCTTTTGCTCTTTGCGGAGGAGCCTCTCGCTTTGCTTGCCTCTGCTCCCCGCACGAACTTGGCACCCGACGTGGATGGAGTCGCTGGCGAGATGCGAGGGGACTACGCTTGGACGAAACGCGCAGGGACAAACTCTTACGCCAACATGTTTTTCCTTCTTCTTCACCCCGCGCCGGGGGATTGTATTTGACCCCTCTTTTTGTTTTCCCGCCCGTGGTTTTTGGGTTTCTGTTGCTTTGCCTTCCCAGCCCACTTTGGCTCCCCGTGGGAGCGCCGCCCGCTCCGGCGCTCGATGGACGCACCGGCAAGCGGCGGCTCCGCTCTGCCGGTCGCGGTGTTGCCCAGCGGCGTTGGGCGCCACGGCCCGTCGCAGCGGTGGCAGTGCCGCAACGCCTCTGGTGTGGGGGTGCCTGCGCCCCGCCCAGTGCGGGGCTTTCCCGCCTGTGGCGAAATTCAATCCTTGCCGGCGTCGCGTGGTCGGGAAGATTGAGCAGAGAGAAAAAAGGGCATAACGGAGGTGCACGGCCGAGCAGCAACGTGGCACCACGCGGGAGCGATGCGACGGCGATGGTGACGTGCGATCCGTGCGAGCGGCCAACAACCACGGCGGAGACCTGCAGGGGTGTGGGGGAAGGTGCTGATGCCTTGCCACGAAACCGCCGCGAGCACAGGACAAGGGCTTCGACGTGCCTTGCGCGTTACAGACCTCGAGACCCGTGCCCTGTGCATCATATACTTTGGGCATGGAGGCGCCTGCATTAGTTCCCTTCAGTTGATGGACGCGCCACACGGGTGCCGTCCTGTTCTTCGGTCCTGCGTTGGTGCCGACTGCCAAAGTTTACCCCGAGTGGACGAACCGTGTAGTTGTTGAATTTTTTTTTTTTTTTGGGGGGGGGGTATGTCCTGTTCTTGTCTGTTGTTAGAGGAAAATTGGCAGAAGGGGTTCCTGTGCGGGGGTAAACGTGGAGTGAGGGAGCACCTGAATTGTCCCCGTCTTTTTGCTTTTTCGTGGGTGTTTTGCTTCGCGGGTGTCAGCGCAATGACGAGGGGGTTCGTCCACTGTGTCTGTCTGCTGCGGCCCCGCATTCAGGAAAAGGGTGACGTACTCATTTACGTGTGTGTGGGTGTGTGTGTGTGGGAAGGACCATTTCCGTAGCGGGGGTGACGCCGCTTCGGCTTCAATCGGCCGGGTTCGGTCGGTTCTTGCTGCTTGCCGGGCCCCGCGTGCGTGTCTGGGCGAGAGCGGTGCGCAGAGGTGGCGGTGCGCTGGCCGTCGCAGTGGCTTGCGGTCTCGCTCTCGCACTCCCCCTCCCGCGACCTCTCCGGCTGCCTCGTCCACCTTCTTCCCCGCCTCTTCTTCCCGCCTCCCGCAGACAAGGCATTTGCGACTGCCGCTATCCACGACAGACCAACACAGACACTTTCCCTCACGCCATGCGCCGTCCGCTCT
>NW_021704459.1:17195-18449 GCF_003719485.1 Trypanosoma conorhini | reverse complement strand
CTATTGCCCTTTTGCTTCGTCCTGCCCGGGGTCTCTGCTGCTCCGGCAATGGGGCGTAGTCTACACACAACATCTGTACGTTTACTCGCAAATACGCGGAGGTTCGAAGCAGGAAAAAAACAAAACGAAAAAGTAAACAGATAAATACAATAAAATACGATGTCATCGAAGCCGCAGCCCATCGCCGCCGCCAACTGGAAGTGCAACGGCACCCAGAAGTCGCTCACCGCACTCATTGAGGCCTTCAACGCGGCGAAGATCGACCACGACGTGCAGTGTGTGCTTGCCCCCACCTTCCTGCACATCCCAATGACGAAGTCGCAGCTGACGCACCCAAAGTTCCAGGTTGCGGCGCAAAACGCCATCGTCAAGAGCGGCGCCTTCACGGGCGAGGTCTCCCTCGAGATCCTAAAGGACTACGGGATCAACTGGGTTGTGTTGGGCCACTCAGAGCGTCGCTCCTACTATGGCGAAACGAACGCCATCGTCGCGGAAAAGGTCGCTGAGGCATACGCCGCTGGATTCCACGTTATTGCCTGCGTTGGTGAAACCAACGCAGAGCGTGAGGCTGGCCGCACTGCCGTCGTCGTCTTGGAGCAGCTCGCTGCCATCGCGGATAAGCTTAGCAAGGAGGCGTGGTCTCGCATCGTCATTGCCTACGAGCCTGTGTGGGCCATCGGCACCGGTAAGGTGGCGACCCCGCAACAGGCGCAGGAGGTTCATGAATTGCTGCGCCGTTGGATGCAGAGCAAGGTGGGCGCGGAAGTCGCCGCGCAGCTGCGCATTCTGTACGGCGGCTCAGTGAGCGCCAAAAATGCCTGCACGCTGTACCAGATGCATGACATCAACGGGTTCCTCGTGGGTGGTGCCTCGCTCAAGCCGGAGTTCGTTGAAATTATTAACGCCACAAAGTAGAGAGGGGAGGTGGCGTCGGAAAGGAGGAAGTAAGTCATGAAACCAACGACGCTGCTATAAAGACAAAAAGCAAAACAAAAAAAGAGAATAAACAGGGATGCGATGGGTCTTTTCTACGCTGGTTCTTTTTCTCCTGTGCAAGCCTTCTGGAGACGCATGTGTGAGTGCGTTCGGGAGGGGCCGTGGTTAGTGGATCTTATTACTTCACTCATAGGGAGAGGAAGCGGGGAGGTGTGCGTTGCGGGCTGTGGGGAAGAAGAAGAGAGCAGCCGCGCAATCACCACAAGGGTTAAAAATTGAAAAGAAAAAAAAAATAAATAAAATAAAAAACGGCAAACG
>NW_021704459.1:10284-17170 GCF_003719485.1 Trypanosoma conorhini | reverse complement strand
AAGACAGAAAGTAATGGCACTAGTAATAAGGAAGGAGAGAGCGCCTGCAAGCAAAAACAAACACCTACACATAGCAATGTAAGTCTTCTTTCCTTATTATTATTTTTCCGATTCCTTCTGGTTTGTTGTTCTTCGCGTCAATGGACACTTCCTTGTTGAGTTGTTTTTTTTTTCTTCCTTCTAGGGGTGGACTTCTTTATTTGGGTTCGCTGGATGCATTACGGTTTGTTTGCTGTCGGGCTCACGTGCCCCTCCGCCACGCGTGAGCGGTTGCCGGATGCTTCTTTTTCCTCTTCCTGAGACGTGGCTGCCGTTTCCCTCGCTCCATCTGTTGTCTGCGCGTAAGTGCCTGTGAGGGGCTGGAAAGGGAAGCAACGAAGGAAGGGACGCGAAGGCCACGCGAGAGTTGGGACCCGCGGGGCCGATGGCAACGCGACTCTTGCCGTCACCGTCGCCGTTGGTGCGACGGCAGCGAGCCAATCCCGCCGCCGCGCTCTTCGCCCGGTGCGGAGCTTTGGTGGCCACTGCTCGCTCTTACTTTTGGCCCTTCAATGAAGACTTTGTGCCGAGAGGGGCGGCAACAAGTGGCTTTCAGTCGAGCGCCTCCCCGAACATGCGGCAGCGGGTACTGCAGGAGTACGCGCTGAGTCCTCTCTTCGGGGCGCGCGTGCCGTGCTGTACGCTGGGAAGCATGCGGTCCGCGCGGGAGATGGTTGGGGTGAAGAAGGAGGTTGCCCTGCTGTTGTGCGAGCTTGCACGACTGCGGGCGGGCGCCGTCAGCCTCGGCCCGCTGGTGCAGACGACGGAGATGATGCTCTTTAAGCCCGACACTCCGTTGAGTCCGCGCCTCGGAGACGATCGAAGCCGCAGGATGCACACGTACGCTCGGAAGCCCATCGCGGCGCGAACACTGATGGATGTGTTTTTGCCGGAGGAAATTGCGCTGGACGAGGTGGTGGCGATTGGGCGCCTCGTGCAGGAGAAGCTGCTGCTCGCGCGGCGTGACGCAGACGGCGGTGACGCTGAGAGAGGCGGCGGTGCTGGTTGTGGTGTCGCCGGTGGAATGCAAGAGGCCCAGGTGCTTGTGGGCCGCATGGGCATTGTCTACTGCGAGCTCCCACCGCTCGACGAGGGCGGGTTTATGTTCGATGCGGTGGGCGGGGTCAGCCTCGACGCAGATGAGGCGGAGCGTGTGGTGCAGCGGTGGCACGAGCGGGGCGAGTCGCAGGCACGCCAGTCTCCCCCCACGTGAAGTGCGAGGAAGCCGAGGCAAGGGCACGAAGGTGATTTAAAAAAAAAAATCAACGTTCTGGGCAGGAAGGAAGGCTGGGCATCCACGCCACCTCACGCCGGCTCCTTTTCTGCTTATTGCGGGAAACGGTGGGGGTGGGGCAGATGCTTTGTGCGTCTTTTGTTTGTGTGTTTGTTTTCTCGCGTCTCTTCTTAGCTTGGCCTGCACGCGCCAAGAAGCGCGAAGCGAAAAAGGAAGGGTAATTTTGTAGTCCGTGGGGGAGTTGGTGTGTGCACGGCAAGCAGCGTACGAGCCAAAGGAGCACGCGCATGGCGGGCCCACTCCCTGCGCCGCCAGCCCTGCCGCTGCTGCGGCTGCTCACCGTGTGCGTCGTCGTCGCTGCGGTCGCCGCGTTGCCCATGGCGGCGGAGGGGTTTCGCTTCACTGCTCGTCCCGGGCGAAAGTGCTTCACGGAGGACCTGCCGGAGGCGGGCCGCTATGAGCTCCACTACAAAATGACCCGCAGCCTGACGCCGTTTGTCTCCGTCGGCGTCTCGGCCCCCGGCGGGCGGGTTATCGTGGAGCACGCCACGGCGCAGGCCGACGCGAAGGAGATCTTCGCGGTGGAGCGCAAAGGGGAGATCGCGGTCTGCTTCAACGTCGCGGAGAAGGCGCGGTACAGCGCCACCTCGTTTAACGTGACGCTGGAGGTGACGGACGCCGAGGACGCCGAGCTGACGCGGCAGAAGCGGCAGACGTACAGCACCTCAAGCGCCATCGCCGTCGGCGTCGGCAAAGCCAGCGGGGCGCTGCAGCAAATGGATTACATCTTCCGCACGGCGCTGCGCATCCGCTTCGCCGTCACGAGCCTGATGGCGGCCGATGCGGACATACGCTACTCACTTAAGGAGATGAACGAAGTTGCGTGGAACTACGTGTATGTGTTCGCCGCCATGGCGACGCTGATATCGCTCGCGACTTACTTCCGCCTGCGTCAGTACTTTCAGTTACGGAAGTATATTTAAGATGGATGCGTGCACACAAACAGAAGACATGTTTTGCACACATGGATCCAGCCATGCTTGTGCCTTGGACCCAGCTGTGAGGAGGGGGGCAAAGTGCGAGGAGTGTGAGTGCAGAATTGTGGTCCCACGCTGTTGTGTTGGACAAACACGCAAGCAACTCTCAGAATCAGTTCCATTGGCGCTGGTGGAATATATTTTTTTTTGCTTACAAAGCATCTCTGCCTATAGGGAAGGAATGTGACACGCACACACAAAAGCAGGCAGCGAGCAAAAGTTAGAGGATGCCTCTCTCAGGTGGAAGTGGGGCGGAGTTGTTCGTGGCGAGTCTTGAGGATCGACGTTGATGTGAAATGTTTTACTTTTTTTTTTGCGTGTTTGCTACTTTTGTGATTAGACTTTTGTTGATTGTTGTTGCTGCCGTTTTGGGCCCTCGCCGCAACAGGCACCGCCTCAGGGCGAGCATCAAACTAACAGCTGCCGTGCGCAGGCACGTCTCGCCCCGTTGCGGCGGGCTCTGTGGCAACTGCCGTGCTGCATGGGTGCGGCCCCTTTTTTTTTCTTTTCGTTCACTTTTCCCTTTTTTTTTTCTTTGTTTCTTCTTCCATGTGTGGATGCGTGCGTCTGTGCCCGCCCCAGTCCTACTCGCGCCCCGCACGCGCACCGAAAGCCAAACGCGGAGCGTCGGGGTCGGAGAGTCGCGCGGACGCAGCAGAGTGCAGGTTGCGGAATACAACGGCCATATAAAAGGGCCTGAATACTTTTTTTTACTATAAACACTTAAATATATATATTACCCGCACCTACGCGTAGTAGCGGCGCAATGGGGCAGCCGTCATGGATGCCCGCCTCTGTTATCGTGCTCAGTCTGCTGGCGGCGCTGTTGTTGATTTATTTTGTAGTGGGAACTATCGTGCGGTACCACAAGGGCATACGTCACTGTCCGGAGGTGCTACCAAACTACCGTTGCTGGTGCGGTATTGTGCAGGGCTTCTTAGTGGTCATTACATGCGGTCGCTATAAGCCGCGTTTCCCTCTTCGTGCGGATGCGTGTAGCCACGGCGGCAGGGGTGGGGCCGGGCACAACTCCATCCTGCCTAGCCGACCGCAGCGGGCCCGCCACCTCGCGTTTGAGGCGCTGCAGAGCGACGGTGACGACGACTACGTCTGGGAGGCGGGGCTCGCCACGCATCCCCCGGCCGCGGTGACGGTTCACTCCTCCACCAAGGGCGGTGAGGCCAACGCCGCATGACTGACGCAGAAGGAAGCAAAACAAAAACAAAAATCGCAGGCGGGAGCGTGCTACTTCGCCGGTTGTGGCTATTAACGCGAAGCTGAACTGCCCGTTCGCCGTCTCACACACATTTACACACGGCGTCAGCAGTCGGCAATGAACCCGACAAACAATCCCCTTTCTTTCAGGGGGAGATATTAGTCATCTTTTTCTTGTTCGCGCCGTAAGAAGGCTCTGCCTTCCACGAAAGGGATCATGCATAAACGCAGTCCGCGAAGAGTGGCGTTGGGAAGGAGCAAGCATGAGAAATAATGTGTGTGTATATATATATATATATACATATATGTCAACGGTAATGCGACTGCAGCAGACACCTGTAAGTACATCTCACATGAGTGTTGTGTGTGTGTGTGTGTGTGTGTGGAGAAGCCACTGGAGAGTATCTGCGTGAGAAACTGCTTCTGAGAGCAGACAGAGTGTGAAGAGGAAGTAATCAAAGGGCGTGGAGGGGATGCACGCAGGTGTGTTTAAATTGGTGGTACTTGTGTGCTTCTACATGGAGTGGGAGAGGCCAGCTGCGGCCTTACTTCCTTCCTGGTAGTGCCGCTTCGGTTTTTCTTTTCCTTCTGTCTGCGTCCTCGCCTGCTTTGCAATTAGTTAGTACGCCAGTCGCTGAGCAACCGACGCGAGATGCGCCTTGCGACTCGCTTGAACACGCGACGAAGCGGGGAGAGTTCCGCGCGCTTCTGGGCGGAGTCGTTGGCGGACTCGCAGCGGGCGCAGGCGGCGCTGACGCCAGAGACCGGCGGCGACGTGCCCCCTGACGTCCACCAGCTGCAGCGCTGCGAGGGGGCGGAGCGAGGCCGTAGCGCTGGTCTCTGGCGTCAGGACACCTCCGAGCGGGTAGGCGAAAAGCACGCGCATCAAGAACCCGTGGATGACGAGGAGGAGGGAGGGAATGCCTCGGAACACCGGCCGCAGGACGCGGTGTTGGCAGAGCCCGTCGCGGTACACGAATCCCCGGAAAGGGCAACGAGGCCGACGCCGACGGCAGCCTCGAAGCAGGGAGGAGAGCTCTGCCGCTTCGGCGACCTCCTAGCGGTGGGCGAGCCTCTTCTGCAGGGGTTGTTGGGCCCTGTGGGCATAGACGTGGAACTGAGCGGCGCCACCGCGATGCTGCGTGATCCTGGCGCTTTTGCCGCTGTGATTGATTCCGTGGAGCAGGCCAGTAGCGATAGTTTGCGCGACCTCCACGCCTCCATTCAGCTCTTCTTTATTGTGCGCGGGGAGTCCTTCTACACCCTGGACGCCTCTGTCTGCTCACCGCTGGTGTTTTTGGCCAAGCTCCTCTCCGCCCCTGCCGTGACGAAAATTGTGCTTCGGCCGCGGTATGTGTACCGGCTGCTCTTCCTCTTCCTCGGCACAGACCGCGTGGAGGTGCGCAACCTCGTGGACGTCTCCGTTTGGTCAGCAGTGGTGGAACGCGTGTGTGGGCCACGGCCCCACACGAAGAGCTGTGCCGATTCGCAGAGTCTTTGGCAGCTGCTCCCTGACGCTTCACGGGAGGCCATCGAGGTGCTGCTGGAGCGGGCGAAGCAGGAGAGGTGGTGCGAGGAAACCCTCGAGGCGGAGGAATGTGCAGAAACGGCGACAGCCGCGGAATCAGCAACAACAACAACGGCGCCGTCGGTGTTTGCCCCAGCAAGGAGCGAGATGCCGCTGGCAGACTTGCTGGGACGCTTCAAGTCTTTGGCCACCCTCTATGCCTACTTCGAGGCCTACCTGCGCTCTGTGGAGAGCAGCGGCGCAACGGGCAGCGTTTCATTCTCCCTTGCCGCGGTTTGCAGCCTCGAGACACGTGTCAGTTTTCTTTGCGAAGTCATGTCCTATCATGGCATGTTTGTGCAAAAGGACATGCTGGATTGCATGGTGGCGGACCTTGACGAGCAAGCCAAGGCCCTTGTCGAAGCGGGAAATGCGGCACTGCAGGCCTTGACGGCCGATGGGAGTGGGGAGGAAATAGACATGGCGACTGTGGGAGCGTGGGATCTGCGGAACTTCTTGCAGCGTCGCGGTGTTGCTGGTGCTGACGGTGATGCGCCGGTTGTGGTGGAGGGGAACGCGGTGGAGCAGCTGCAGCGGCTCGCCGCCCTCGCTGATGGGGTGCAGAGTGGCACGGCGGCAAATTTGGCGCACCTCTGGCTGACGCTGCGTGAGCGTCGTGAGCTTAAGCGTTCCATTCTGGAAGGTTTTTCCAAGGGGGCGAGCATGCACGCCCGCCTCATCGCCGTCCCCGAAGAAGGCACGGCACCGAGCGAGCGGGGCGGCGACAGTCACCCCAGTCACGTGACGGGGCAGCACCGCCTCTGTTTCTCTGTGCATCCAACGTGGAGCATTCACCACGCCACCACGGCCCGCCTCTTTTCTTCTCGGCCGTGCCTGCAGACTGTCGCGAAGAACCCGCCGCTTTCACGCACGAAGCCGCCATCCTCATCGGCAGGGACGATTTTCTCCAACCCGCACTGGACGCTGCGGCACTTGTACGGCCCCCCGCCTGGGTGTACCCTTTTGTCTTTTGACTTTAACCAAGTCGAGCTGCGTGTTTTGGCTCACCTCAGCGGTGACCCACTTCTCGTGCAGCAGCTTCGAGGCGGCTCGGATGTCTTGGCGGAAATAGCGCTCCACGTGATGCAGCTGCCGCGGCGGGAGGATGTCACGCCATACTTGCGGCAAGGCACAAAGGTGGTGGTGTACGGTTTGCTGTACGGTATGGGGCCGGAGTCGCTGGATGCGCATCTGCGTCAGCTGCACAAGGAGACGGCGGCGGCGGCTGTGGAGCAGCAGCCGCTCTCTGCACGGCAGTTGTTGTACTCGTTTAATCATTGCTACCCCGCCGTGCAGAGTTTCCTGCGGAGGACGCGACTCTGCGCCTTTCATGAAAAGCGCTGCGTCACGCTGAATGGGGTGCGGGATTTGTCTGCGGAGCCTGACGGCAATAGACGCAAGCAGGCGGCGGTGGCGTCAGCCATTCAAGGCGGCGCCGCCGTCATCCTTCACCACGCCATGGTGGAGGTACATGAGAGACGGCATGAGTTTGTGCCGTACTTCCCCGCAGCAGCTCTCGCGCTTGTGCTAAGCCTGCACGACGAGCTCGTGTACGCCGTCCCCGACAGCGCGGTGAGTATCATGGCGCCGAAGATCAAACACATCCTCGAGCGGCAGTCGGCGGCACTTTCTCTCAGCGTCCCACTGCCCGTCTCGACGAAGGCGGGGAAGTCGTTTGGGGCGCTGCAGCCCCTGGCTGTCTAGCACGCGCCAGATAGATTCTGGAGAGTAGCTCCGGGAGGAGTGGGAGGTTTGGGGGGGGGGGGGCGAGGCCTTCCGTCCGCCCGCGGGAAG
>NW_021704459.1:0-10259 GCF_003719485.1 Trypanosoma conorhini | reverse complement strand
TCTGGAGAGTAGCTCCGGGAGGATGGGATTTGGGGGGGGGGGGCGGAGCCTTCCTCCCGCCCGCGGGAAGCAAAACAAAAAAAAGGGAAAGGGGAAAAAAAAGATGCGACGGTTCCCGTTGCGCCTCTTCAGACTTTGCGTGTTGTCGTTTTGCTCGTGCAGGGGACCAGTCGCCTGCACCACGTCGTCTAAACTATCACTTTCTTTTTTTTGTTGTTGTCTTTTTTCAGCGTAGCGGAGGGTGGCGATGTCGGCGTTTGGCGCCCCGCCACAAACTCCACAGGGGGCGGCGCCGTCCTCGGCGGCCGCGAGGCCCAGCCCCTTCAGCAGCGTCTTTTCCACCGCGGCGGCGGCGGCTCCGCGGCAGCAGCGGCAACAGTCGTCGTCGCCGTCGGCAGCGGCGGGGTTGAGCGCGCCAGTCTTCGGCACCGCCTCTGCCTTTGGGGCGGGTCCCAACACCGCGCCGGCGCCCAGGTCCGCCTTTGGCGCGTCGTCCTTTGAGCAGCCCACGCGAAAGGGCGGCGGCTTCGCGACGGCGCGGAGTTCCTCCGCCCTTGGCGTGCCAGCGAGTGTCGGTGGAGCCGCATTACCGCCCACGGCCTCGTCGCCGCAGCCGCAGACGGCGCAACAGTTCCCTATGCCTCCTCCCGTCTTCCCCAGGCGGGAGTCCGGCGCGCCGACGTTTGATCCCATGGCGCCTGGTGCCCCCCGGGGGAGGGGCGGAGGGGAAAACTTCGGCGGAAGAGGCGCAGGGCGTGTGCATGCCGCATCGCCTACTTTTGCTTCGCGGTCGCCAAAAACCACGTGGAAGCAGCAGCAGCAGCCGCCGCCGCCGCCAATGTCAATGCCACCACTTCAGCAGCAACATTCGCCTCCGGTGTTCACGGCGCCGGCGACATTGCCTGCCGCGGAGGACAGATGGCAGCCGAGGGTGCCCGCGCAGAAGCAGCCACAGACAAGTGTCGGTGTCAACACGACGGCGCAGTTTCTCTCCACGCGAGTATTTGCGGCCTTTATGCGCAAGATTTTAGAAGAAAATAATGTACGACGCGAGGAGGCCGCGGATTTTCTTGAGGATGCATTTTTTGGGGTGGTGGGCAGCTACGGCGGCGGCGCGTTCCCGACGCTGCTGCAGCAGATGCTGACTGTGTGGCAGACGCTGAAGGACGCTCAGCAGCCGTCGCCGATGAGGGGCGGACACTGGGTGGCGCTCTTCGCCCTCGGCTGCCACCTAAACTTTCTCTCCACGACCATTCTCGCCGGGGAGGCGGAAGAAGAGCAGCAGCAGGTGGCCGCCGCGGCTGAGAGGAATAACAACGATAATGCTAATAGTGCTGCTGCTGGGGACCAGCGGCGCCTCATTCTTGACAACAAGTGGGCCGCACTCACGAATGGCTGCACGTATGCCAATCTGATGTGCGACATATTTTTACAGCTGTTCTCTAATCAAGCCGAGAACCACGTGCCGTACGGTGTCCTGCCATTTGTGTTGCGACGAGTCCGCAATACCTTTGAGCTGGCCAATGACGAGGGGGTGTTTGCTGTGCAGTCCAACATGAAGACAATACTGCTAAAACTGTATCGCCACGTGCGTGTCCCCACGCTTCAACAGGCGCCACAGTCTGCGCTGGAGCGGCAGCGCACGGCCGCCTACGCGTGTGTGCTGGGGGAGCTGATGTTACACAGTTACGCCCCATCCGGCAGGGATGAGTTTGTTCGGTCCTTTCACCAGCACTGCGGAGGTATGATTGAGCTTCGCTGCACGCTGTACCACCACCACGCGCACAACCTCCTGCAGGAGCCTTTGACGGACGCCGTGGTGGAGGAGGCGATGGAGCTCTTGGCCCGGGCCTTCGTCATTGCGCCTGAGGGCGCCCACGAGAACAAGCGACTGCTGTTCGTAAAGCTTGCCGCCTGCGGGTTGGCCTTGGGACGCGTGCCCTCGCCGGAGGAGCAGGCTGCGTACAACTTGACCGAGCTGGAGGACCTGATTGTGGCCGTGCGAAGCGCAAACTGGCTCTTGTTTGACACCGCGATGCGGAACAACTCGGAGTTTTACGTCCAGTGCGGCATTCACAACGTGCTTCAGGTGGTCAGCAAGAACATCGCCCTCTTGATGGTCGTGAAATACTACATCGGCAGCTTCTCCAGTCGCCTGCCGGTGCAGGACATGATTGACTACTACCAGCTGCCGTTTACACTTTACGAGGGCTGTCATGTCTGGCTGCTGCCGCTGCTGGTGGAGAAGCGCATCAATGGTGTGATGGACAGCGGGGTGCTGGTGCTTAGTGGCTCAAACCCCTTTGACGCCTACAGCAAAGAGGCCCTCACCGCCCTCGCCGCGAGCAGCCAGCGTGTGTAGCGTGCAACGCCGTTTTTGTTTTGTTTTTGTTTTTGTTTTTTTTCCAACGGCCACGTCGGACTGCACACAATAAAAAGTGAAAAGAAGGAGAGGAACATAAATTGCAAGGGAGCCGTAGGAGACCGTGTTTCTGGTGTTTCTCGCCCGTGTGTGCGTCCCTCTGCCTGTGCGTCTGGGCGAATGCGTTGCCTGTGGTCGCATGTCTTCGTTCGCTCCCTCTCCAACCTGGATCTGCGGTGTGGTGAAATGTGGTTGCGTGGTTGTGTCGAGTTCTGCACGCTATTCGTTGCCGCTGACGAGTACTTATTTGTTTGTTCGTTTGTTTGTTTGCTTTCCCCGCGCGCTGCTTCCTCTGCCGACCCGCCGCGGCCGGAGTGACACGGTGTGCCGCGCGGGTGTGCAGGAAGGCTCCCCGGACGAGGGGTGGGCGGCGGGAGAAGCGTTCGACGCTAGAGGGAATACGGGCACACATACGGCCCTGCGTTGGTAAAAAAAGAAGACGAAGAAGAAAAGGAACCTGCATACATAGAGAGACGGTGCATAGAGAAGGACAGCAAAAGGGGGCAGATGGAGGCGGATGCGGGCTTAGTGCATGTGACGAACTTCCGCGGCGGCTTGGCGGCCGGCGACGACGAGGGGGAGCGTCCGTCGGACGAGGCGGTGGACCTGAAGTTGATCTTCAAGGAGTTCATTGAGCGGTTTCGCATCCACAACGATCATTTGTACATGGCGATGCTGCGGTCAAACCTTGCGGGTGGCTTGTACTTCATGGAGGTGGAGATGATGCACATCCAGCAGTTTAGCGGTACCGTGTTCAGCGCCCTCCACGCCTCTCCCACACGCACACTGCCACTCTGCGAGCATGCGCTGTGGGAGCTGGCGCATGAGCGGAAGCTGTTTCAGCCCTTTGCCCGCCAGAGCACGATACAGCTGCAACTATGCTGGGCCGTGCCACCCACACCGCTCCGCCAACTGGCCCAGGCATCGGTGGCACGGCTAGTATGCGTGAGCGGGATTGTGGTGAAGGCCAGCGCCTGTCACGCCCGTTGCGTGCGGGCGGCAATTCAGTGCACCAGCTGCTTCAGCAAAACATACATTAACGGCGGGCGAAGCATCGAGCTTCCACCGCATTGCTTAGAAAATGGGGGTCGTGCCAACGGTGCCCCCGGGTTCGGCGCTGCTGCCGGTGGCGGGGGCGGTGGGCAACGCAAGTGTCGACCGAATCCCTACACACTGCTGCCGATGGAGTGCGAGTACGAGGACCAGCAGATTGTCAAGCTGCAGGAGCTACCGGAGGACGTCCCAACAGGGGAATTGCCCCGCCATGTCACTGTTGTGGTGGACCGCTACCTCGTGGACCGCGTGAGCCCCGGTTCCCGGGTGCAGGTGGCCGGCATCGTCTCGGTGCAGGAAAAGCGTGGCAGCCTTGAGGGTGGCGGGAGAAAGGGAAAGGGCACGCGGGGTGTTGCCGGGCTGCGTGCGCAGTACCTTCGTTCGGTGGGTCTCATGTACATCACATCCAGGGAGGGCGGGATAGACGTGCAAAGCGTCAATCAAAACTTTTCCTCGCGGGTGCGGTCGCAGTCAGTGACGACGTGGCAAGCGGAAGATGAGGCCGCCTTCAAGCGCTTTGCGGATCAGGGGCATGTCTACGAGAAGCTGGCGCAGAGCATTGACCCTGCCATCTTTGGCCTCGAGGACCAAAAGAAGTCCATTGTGTGTCTGCTCTTTGGTGGGACACGGAAGAAGCAGGGAAGCAACTATCTGCGTGGGGACATGAACGTGCTGTTTATCGGCGACCCCTCCACCGCCAAGTCGCAGCTGCTGAAGTTCACTGAGAAGGTTGCCCCCATTGGCATCTACACGTCCGGCAAGGGCAGCAGCGCCGCGGGGCTGACGGCGTCTGTCATCTCCAACGGAAATGGTGACTTTGTGCTGGAGGCGGGGTCGATGGTGCTCGCCGACGGCGGGGTGGTGTGCATCGACGAGTTTGACAAGATGCGGGAGCAGGACCAGGTGGCGATCCACGAGGCGATGGAGCAGCAGACCATCTCGATCGCCAAGGCAAACCTGACCACGATGCTGAACAGCCGCACCAGCGTGCTGGCCGCGGCCAACCCGACGCTCGGCAGCTACGACCCGCTGCGGTCCAACGAGGACCAGATGGACTTTCAGAGCTCCATCCTCTCCCGCTTTGACCTCATCTTTAAGGTGCTCGACCCCCGCAACCCGGAGATCGACAGCCGCCTCGCCCAGCACGTCGTGAACCTTCACAAGGGCGGGAGTGGACGGCACGCAAACGCGTCGTCGTCGCCCGTGGTGGAGAGGTCATTTTTCACCAAGTATGTCTCCTACGCCCGTGCCACACGCCACCCACGCATCTCGGAAGACGCCATGGCCGTCTTGCTTGACTTCTACGTGCATGTTCGTCGAGAGGCACACCAGCATACCCTTGAGGCGCTTTCCACCACCTCTTCCGGAGCAAAACCGCAGACGCCCATCATTCAAATCACCGCCCGTCAGTTGGAAAGCTTAGTGCGCATCACGGAGTCCATGGCACGCATGCGGCTGGACGTGCTTGCCAACCGCGCGGACGCGGAGGAGGCGATCCGGCTCTTCAAGGTGGCCACCGTTGACGCGATTAAAAGCGGCGTAACGGATCAAACGATGACGGCCGCACAAAGTGAGTTGGTGCTGCGCATTGAGGAGTCGCTGCGTCGTCGCGTGGCGTTGGGGGCGACGGTGGAGCAAAATCGGCTTTTGGCGGAGATGGCGCGCATGGGGTTTGACACGAAACTTGTGGAGCGTGCCGTGTACGCCATGGTGAAACGCGAGGAGCTTGAGTGGCGGAAGCAGCGCACGCTCATTCATCGACTGCGGTGATTTTGTCCCCCTCCGTTTTCTTTTTCTTTCTTTCTTTCTTTCTCACTACTTCCACCTCCGCTTATTGGCGTTTTTTGTTGGCTGTTGGTTTGGCGAGCTGCGGGGGGAGGGGACTTTTGCCCCACTTTGGCAGACACGTTTGGCTGCGGCGCATGTCTCACATCCTCTTCCCTGTTTGTCGCATTTTCTCTGTCGGGAGTTCCTCCCTCCGCCTGTGGCGACCCACACACTTACACACACACGTGGGGGAAGAGGGGTTGGGGCAGCGCAGGTTCCCGCTGGCAGCGTGGGTTGGGGCGGCAGAGGAAGAGGGGGAAGAAAGACAGCGCAGGCCCACACCATGCGGCACCAGCGGCAGGAGGGCGAAGTAGGGGAGAAACCGCGGAGATGCCGCAGGAGAACGCGCGAGGAGCCACCGGTGGGTGGGGCGGACACGGAACCTCCCTCGGCGACGCCGTTGACGACGGCCCTGTTGTCCTCGAAGCTCCGGCGGGAGCTGCAGGACACTTGGAACCTCGCAAGGATGCCAGGCACTCGTGCAGCTGAGCCCCTTGCGGAGGAACTGGGTGCGGAAAGGGCGGTTGACGTGCCCCCCTTCAAGGTGGGGACGATGGAGATGTACAGACGTTTTCCAAGGCAGTACGATCTTTTTATGCGTCGTCATGACTGTCGTGCGGTGCACGAGTACCTTGGCAGCCTCGTGTCGAGCTTACAGCAGCCCCCCCGCTCCTCTGGTGCTGGAGAGGACAGCGCAGCAGCTGCAGATGCGAAGCGGGTTGTGCGGGTGGCAGATTTTGGTTGCGGTACAGGCCGTATTGCCAGCATGCTTTCTCGGCACCCCGCCGTCGGTGCGCTGTACTGCTACGATAGCGAGACGCCGATGCTGCGCGAATGCCTGAAAAATGTTGTCCGCTCCGTCGCTGAGGCGCGACGCGAGACTTGCGGGGTCTGCATCTGCCCCCGTGCCACTGACCACGTTGCTGTTGATAACCATGATAATGATAATAGCGCCCTGGACACGAGTGCCGCCGCGGTGTGTGTGGGGAGCACCGGCGTGACTGCGCAGTCACCTGCTGCCGTGCTGCTGTGTGTGCGTCCCGTCAGCTTCGGGGATGTGCAGCGTGGGTTTCTCTCCACGCACCCATCCTGCCACCTTGTTGTCTGTGCGTGGTCGCTCTCCTACGTGATGCGTGCGCAGTGGGGCGAGGACCGCTGGCACGCCGCCGTCGATGCGACCCTCACGGCTCTCATTGGGCTGCTTGACACCTCCGGGGCGGCGGCGCTCGTCATCATTGAGACGCTTGGAACGGACACCACGGAGCCGCGGCGGAACAACACCCTGCCGCAGCGCCTTGAGGCCCTGTATGGCTTTGAGCGGCGGTGGGTGCGCACGGATTACAACTTCCGCGACGTGGCGGAGGCGGTGATGCTTACGCGGTTTTTCTTTGGCGAGTCGATGGCACGTCGCATGGCGGCGGAGGAACGCACCGCGCTGCCAGAGTGTACAGGCATCTGGACACTTTGGAGGAAGTGACGAGGCTTGCGCGTTTCTCAGTGTCTGTAAACATCTCCATGCGGAATCCTTTGTACGCCTCCATACCCACATGTCTTTTTTTTTTCTCTCTGTGTGTTGCCTGTGGGAAGGGAACTCTTGCATCGCTCCACCTCGTTCGTGCCATTTCTGTCTTTTTTTTTTCTTGCTCTTATTCCTTGGTGGCCTTCGTGGTACACCCTCGCGTCTGCCTCCGCGTGCCTCACGGCGGGTGACGCAGCTGCGACGGGATGTTGAAGGTGCTTCACACGAAGGCCGTCGCCGAGCCGATCCTGCTGGCAACGACGTGCCACAACATGGACCTCTTCGCCGTCGTCACCCGCTCGCTGGTGGTTGTGTACCGCTCCACCACCCTCACCGTCGTGACGACGCTCCCGCTCGCCGTGAAGGAGACGGCGACGGCGGTGTCCGCCTGCTGGTCGCCGTCCGGGCGGCTGCTTGCCATCGGGCTGCAGTCGGGCGACTTGTACCTTCTGGACGTCGAGAGTGGCGAGCTGATACGGCGGTTTGTCCCACGCCGTGAAATCGCGCTGGTCATCGAGAATGCGCAGGCGACGCCGCTCGCTGGCGCCACCGACACCTCCGCAGAAGTCGAGGTCAACGGCAGCAGCAACAACAGAAACGGCGAGGATGAAGAGGGCGTCGACGATGACAAGGAGCGGGATCCGCTGCGCCAGCCGCCGATTCTGCCCATCTCTGTGGATGGGGCGATCGTGGCCTGCACATGGACCTCCGTCGCCCCACGCAGGCCAACGATGCGTAGCCACAATGAGTTGTGTCTGCCCCTGAGCACCACCGTCTCCTCGCCGATTATCGAAGAGTTGGAGCGACAGGACGACGTGCCTGTGATGCTGGTGCTGGACCAGAATGGCGGCCTGAGCTTCCTGCCTGGTGGGCTGCAGGAGGTGGGGGTTGTGGTGGTGAACCCTCAGTGGGCGTTGGATCCGTGTCGCATGCGTGTGGAGGCGTTTTTCGTGGCCGCCACGCCGCCGCCGGCCGCCGACGAAAATGGCAGCAGCAACTGTTGGGGCGGCGGGGGCACGGACTCACACTCGGCGTATCTTGTGCTGCAGGAGACGGGAGGGCAGGCGTCCCTGCGGCCCGGCTCGCGGGTGGTACGCATTCATCTTTCCGACACCGTCGCACGTGTGACGGATCGCGAGGCGGTTGCCCTCTGCTCCATCGTCGAGTACTGTCGCATGGGGAAGGTCTCCTACCAGTTTGTGCGAAAGCGATGGGAGTGCCTCATTCAGGCGGTTCGCAATGATTTATTGTTGCCACAGAACGCCCTTCTGCTTCGCGACACTCTCCTCGAAGAAGTCGCGCGGCCGTCCTTTGCGGAGGTGTCAGCGTATTTTGAAAGGCTGGACCTGGACGCCCTTGTGAAGGACGCCGAGGAGCTTTCGCGGCAGTTTACGCATCTCGTGCTGCAGGTCTCCAACGTCGCCTACCGCTGTTACGACCTCGCCCTGCAGCTGTCACAGGCGCACTCCGGCGATCGGCGGCGGCAGTGTCTGTTGATCGACGTCATTGGTGGGCTACGGCAGCGGTGCAGCGACTTCCTGCGGCAAATGCGGCTCGAGCTGGATCGAGAGAGGGATCTCGTGCACTGGGTACTGCACCGCGCCGCGCCACCAGGCAGCAAGCTCTTCACGTCTCACCCCCCGCTGCGTGCGGCGCGACATCCGTCGCTGCTGCACACGCTTCACCGCATCGCGCGTGGGGAGTCCCCGGTATTGTTCCTCGTCGACGAGGACATTGCCCGGGGCGAGGAGGCGTTGCTGTACATCGTCAAGGAGTGTTTGCTGGGGGGCAGGGAGACGGCTGCCTGCGTGGTGCCGCTGCCGGATGAAATTGCGTGTGAGCCGATCCTCCAGCGGCAGTGCGAGGTGTTCGCGGCGGAGACGGCAGTGGCGGGGATGGAGTGCGTGCAGCTGCACGCCGTGGCAGTCACGCCGTCGCGCCCTTGTCAACCGCGTATGGCCTTCTACGCACTCCAAACGAGTGGCAAAGCGGATCTCTGCTTAGTGACGCAACAGGAAAGTGTGGCGGTGGATGTTGCGCCCCTGCGGCTTACCGAGGCACAAGCCGCCTTCCTCTGGAGCGGTGTCGTGGACGATGAGGGCCGCTGTGTGCTTCTCTGGGAGCGCGCGGCGTCCTCGGGTGACGCGGCGGGCGCCACGCTGGTGGTTGCCGTGGTGGATAAAGCAGGCGCCGTTGAGGTCGCCGCGGCCGCCGGGGAGCTCGACACGGGCTCGGAGGTGGAGGCGGAGGAAGAGGCGGAAGGGACGGAGGCCGGCAACGCAGCTGCAGGAGGAGCGGCGCCCCATTACGCCGTGCTGGAGATCAAAGGCATTTCGACACGTCACCTGCGGGCCTCTGTGAGTCGCATGCGTGGCTTCGGCGTGTTCTACGCGAAGGAACGCTTCGTTGTGGTGGATTTCAACGGCGGCTTTAGAAGGGTGGTGGTGAGGCCGAATGGCGGCTAGCGACAGAGAGCGGGAATTTAAAAAGAAGGAAAGAAAAAGGGGAAACATTTGTGCCTGTGTGTGTGTGTGTGTGTGGAAGCGGGGGGGAAGTGAGTGCGTGAACCTCGCTGCTTTGCCGGAGTGCGGTTATTGCTATTATGTCGTTGGCGCCTTTGTCGGCTGTGGAGTGGCTACGTGCGGCCACGCCCCCTCACTGTTCCTCGCCGCCTCCCTCGCGCGCCTCGGTAGCCATCAGTTCCCGCCGACTTCACGTTTCTTCTCATTGTTTCTTCTCCCCTCTCGTGCGCTTACTCGCACCCACTCTCTCTCTCTCTCTCTCTCTCTTTCGCTGCGTGTATTTCGCTTGCATGTGGGGCATCGATGTGAGCCTTCGCCTGTTTTTCCTTTTCGTTTTCTTTCGTTTCCCCCCCAACCCTTTTTTTTTTATTTGTTTCTCTGCTTATATCCGCCGCGCGGCACGCTGGCGGCAGGTTTCAACCACAGCCGCACCTACACGGAGACACACGGAGAGAATCGTAACCGCCAGACATGTCTGAGAGGTTTAGTGAGTTTGCGGAGAAGTACCGCCTGGTGCAGGCGTACCGCGCCTCCGTGGGGGCCGCCGTGCAGGCGTGGGGGTGGCTGCAGGAGCGCGCGTGGCCGGTGTACTCCACCGGCCTCATCCTCTCCGTCCTGTGCGTGCTGGCCACGGCGCACGAGAAGCAGATCCTCGCCGACAGCCTCTACGGCGGCGACGTCGTCCTGAAGAATGAACGCGAGAAGACGGTCGAGGGGGCCCGGAAACTCTTCCAGGAGGAGGCGGCGCAGGGGGTGAAGCAGCTGGTCTGGATGCTGCCGGCCGGCGAGTTTAGGAGCGAGTACCACGAGCGCCACGGCAAGGTGTAATTGAGGGGAGAGTGAGTGAGTGCGAGAGAGAGAGAGAGAGAGAGAGAGAGAGAGAGAGAGAGAGAGAGAGAGAGAGAGAGAGACGACG
>NW_021704454.1:5942-18574 GCF_003719485.1 Trypanosoma conorhini | reverse complement strand
TAATGAGGTAGTAGAGGCGTAGGAGGAGCTTCGTCCTACCGTACGGGACCCAACCGTGGTCGCCCCTCCCACCGCACACACACAAATATATATATATATATATATATATGTGAACAAAATAAAGAAGTGGGGAGTGGGTGGGGGAACCACATACACACGCATACACACGGGAATTTTACATGTTTATATTTATTTGTTGCTTCCATTTTTCGAATGCATAAAAATGTATTTACTGTGCACATTTGTTGCTTGCGAGCTGGGGTTTTAGTATGCGGGTCTTACTCGTGGAGTGGGGGAGGGCGTCACGGAAGTATGTCAGTGAATGCACATGAATAAACAACGACGCCTGGTTTACGCTTTCACTTTGTTTTTGTTTTTGTTTTTTGTTTTTTTTGTGGCTTTTTTAGCCTTGGTTTCTTTCTTTTTCGTTTTAAAGTTTGACTTGCTGCTTGGTTTCTAAACACGCTCCATTGGCAAAAATAGTCACTCTCTTCTCTTTCTTCTGCGCGTGGTGTAGCGGTAGGGACATGACGACGACATGCGAAGATGTGCGCGGCGCTTTGCAGAACTCCGGCGCGATGGCAAAGACGCCGTCGGAGCCCTTTTCGACCAACGCGGTGAATCGCAGTCTCTCGGACCTGCACACCCCCACCTGGTATTTGCTCCTTGGGCTAAGCTCCGGGGTCCGGACGGTGCTGTTGCACCCCTTGAACCTTGCCATTTCGCGCAAGCGCGTGATGCAAGAGAACACGCCGCCGTCGGTGGTGCACATCCTGTCCCAGGCCTACCGAGGCGAGTTCGGCGCACACTCGGCCACCGCCAAGAAAGGGGTGAGGGCCATTTATCGGGGATTTGGTGTTGCATTCGTTGGAAATCTTGTCGGTGAGGTGGCATACCTTCACACACTAGAGTTGGTGCGGGAGCATCTGGAGACTCCGCCATCGCTTCCAGAGGGTGACGCTTCCTGGCAAGGACGCGATTTCACTGCCAGTAGTCACGCTGCAGCCGCAGGTGGCGTGGCGGGTAGTTTGGCTGCCCTTCTTATTGCCACACCGATGAGTGTCGTGTGCAATCGGCAGATGACGTCCGGCTATGGTATGTCCGCGAGAAACATGTATGGATCTGCTTGGGCGACGGGGCGGGAGGTTTGTCGTCTGCATCAGCAACCAAATACAACCCTGCTTCGTCGTGGAGGCGATGCCCTTCGTGGGCTTTATGCCGGCCTCTTGCCTGGCATCGCGGCGCTCCCTGAGAGTGCGATGTGGTGGGGCTTGTACAGCAAGATGAAGGTTGTTCTCTACACACTTTTTGAGCCAACGCTGTCGCGGTGGGAACGCGAACGAGGGGCGAATGATGCTTCCCAGCCACTGTGGCGGCAAAATTGGCTGCTGTCTCCCACAGACAACCCCGCACTGAACGCCATGGCAGGCATGTGCGCCAGCGCCATCACGACGATGGTGTTTAACCCGCTTGACGTTCTGCACACAAGGCTGCAGGCCCTGCCCGTGGAAAAGTGCAGTAGGGCAGAGAGCGTGCCCTTTGGACGCGTCTACTACATCGTAAATAACCTTCTCCGGAGAGAGGGCTGGCGGGGGTTATTCAAAGGCACCGCGGCGAACGTGAGCGTTTGTGTCCTGGATGGGGTTTTTTTCTCACTACTTTTTGAACTCACAAAACTTGGCAGCGATCGGGAGTTTCTGAGCCAACTTTAGAGGCGCCTGTGCGAGGTGGAGAGAAAGAGAGAGAGAGAGACGAGGAGTGTTTCGCCCCGCCCTCTGGCGCTGTGAGTAAGAAGCGGGCGTGCGGCGTCCCCGTCACCGCCTTCCCCCGTTGCATGGGGGAGGGGCCGGGAAGGAGGGCCGGCGACGCATATTGGAAGCCGTTTGCAGGCCGAGGAAGCAACAGTTGCGCCTGAACCGTATTATTGCTGCCCGCCATTGTGTTTGCCGCGCAAGAACAACGAATAAGATAAAAAAGGGGCTCTCTGACTGCCCTGCCGCAGACGCCTCTTCAGTGCTTAAATTCCCCCCACCAATCGACTTTAAACGGAAACAAGAACATAAAAAAAAAGTAACCTAATTTGAAGTACATTACGTTTCCACGCATGCTGGGTCAGCTCACGGCACTCAGCAAGCGTATGACAGGCAGTCTACTCCCTCATTGGTAGAGAGCGTCAGATTCATTGCGGCCGCACGTTTCACATTGCAAGCAACCAATCTGAACCGCTTTTTTATCGTTCTTTTTTTTTTTTTCTAGACTCTCACTCGGTGTGCATTTGTGTGTTTTTTGTCCTCTGAGGGCGAGTTGGCGGGTGGAGGGACGATTGATGCGCGTTGGGTCGTCCTCGTCTAATTTCGCGTGTTGCGCTCCCCTCCGCGTATTTGCCTTGGCAGTTGCTTCTGATTTTGCGTGCCTTCTTCCCACGCCTTTGCTCTGCTCTGTTTCTTTCTTTTTTTTTGCCCTCCTTCTCTGCGGAGGAAGAGCAGGGCATACGCACGCGCATAGAGCGAGAGTGGCGGGAAGGACGCGAGGATGGCGGCGACCGGCGGCGCAGACATTGAGGAGCTCGTCAAGCAGATCACAGACCACCCGGGCGTGCGGGGGATGATCATCGTGAACACGGACGGCATCCCCATTCGCCACACATTTCAGGAACACTCCCGGCCCCTTGCCGTGCAGTACAGCGCGCTGTTCCAGAGTCTGGCGATGAAGGCGCGAAGTGCAGTGGTCGACCTAGACAGCAACAACGACCTGCTTTTCCTGCGTGTACGGTCAAGGAAGCACGAGGTGCTTGTGGCCCCCGACACAAAGTATCTGCTCATCGTCATCCAACAGGCTGAGAGCGAGGGCGAATTGCCCATCGGAAATGGGAAGAAGGCGTAAAAAGAGGCGGGCAGCCGCAGACGAGATCGCCTGAGTGAAAAAGAAAGAGAGAGAGCGAGTGAGCGAAGAAATGAGGCACTCGGGAGAGATTGGAATGGCATGGCGGGACATTTTTTTCTGCATTTCTTCTCTGTTACGCCCTTTTCTCTGACTCCGCATTTTTCTTTCCGTTGTCGTCGGCGGTGTCGCTTTTCTTCCTGTGCTTTCCTATACTCCCCGGCGTTTACAATGTACGTACAGGTGTGGCGCGTGAGGTGCATGTCTACCACCCCCCACACAAACACGCATACACATATATACATACAAGTACAACCACAGTTCTCTTTTTTATTCCGCTCTCGTTTGTTTATAATTATTATTACTATTGTTATTAGTAGCACAATTTGCCCTCTCTGTCTCTCCCTGTCTCTCTCTTCCTTCCGGTTCCTTTTTTCTGCTTCTTGCTTCTCGCATGTGCATGTGTGTTGACTGCTGTTGCCCTGTGCGTCTTCGCCGCGGAAAGGAGTTGCCATCGTCTGTGGCCCAATACTCCGGTAGTCGTAGCGGTGGGGGGCTGGGGGCTCTTGCACGTCGCCAGAGCGGAAAACAGCGGGTGGCGCGCACATGGAGGTTGGTATTTATCAGGACGCGATTGCGGCGGCTAAGCAAGGCCTGAACGCACTGAGGCTTCGCACGAGCGCCGCCGAGGCAGAGCAGGAACGCAAAGAGGCCCTGCTGCGAGAAATACTGGCAAAGGTGGATGCACGGCAAAGAGAAAAGGAATGCGTGTGGCATCGCAAACGCGAGATCGCTGCCGATACGGTCTCTACTCTGAACGAATTGCGTGCGATTGAGGAGCTTGATATGCTAGAGAGCATGCTGGTGGAGAAAAACACACAACTGCGGCTGCAGCAGTACAGACATGACACGCTGCTGCAGCAGTTAGCCAATCTGGAGACCATCCTAGACGAGTTGTCTCTGGAGGGGGACGCGGCGGGGAGCGCAGGTGAGGCGCAATCGGCACAGTGGGCCTCTTGCTGTGAGCAACTCTCTCGCTGCATTGCCGCGGCGGATCGATACTGTGGTCGTCATTCCTCGCACGTGTTCAGTCACCCCGTCTCGGTCATTCAAAAGAGTATCCGCAATATGTGTCGGATAGTTAGAGAGCGAGAAGAACGACTTAAAATTCAACATGAACACATCGACACACAACTGCAACACGCAGCATCACTAGACGACAGCCTTCAAGGCATGGAAGAAAACTCTACATGCAAGATGGAGGAGCTGAGGCGCGGCCACAAGGAACTGATGCAGGCGATGGAGCAGAGAGGGGTGACGGAGACGCGGAGCCTACGCGGGGATCTCTGGCGAGCCGCAGAAGCACGCCAACATCTTTTGCGCCGTTTAGAGGACGAAGGGCTTCTTCCAGTGGAGGCTGAGCTGCCCCCGTTGCTCCTAGGATTGTGCAGTGCCGAGGATGCCTCCCCCACGCCGCGTGAACCGTGTGAAACGGGGCAAGTTAACAGCGTGGATGTCAGTTCTGAGGGCGTGGGCAACTCACATCCACAGCTGAGGTCGGTGCAAGTACTGCGACGCCCACGCCTCGTTGGTAAGGAGACAGCAAGTGCGATCACTGCTGTTATGGGCCCATGCAGTACAAATAACAAAGAAAAGGGCAGGAATACCACTGGGGATGGCACGGATGACGCTGAGACCGATGCCACTGCGACGGAGGCTCCTGCCGTGTGCTTTGAAGGCGAGGCAGCGGGCTCTTCCCTCCACCGTGGTGTAGATCCCGCGCCGGATGCGATGAACTCGGAGTTGGAGGAGCTCGAGGGCCAGGTTATCGCCGCTGAGAGGGATGTTGATCGGCTGCAGCAGCGGTACGAAACGCTAGGAGAAGAGGCCGAAAGAATACGAGACGAGTATGCAAAGGACCGAAAGGCGTTGGAGGAAAAGCTTTCTGCGGCGCAAGAGGCGGTGTCTGTCCTTGCGAGGGAAAAGTCTGAGTGGCAGGCACTGCATCAGCAAATGTCTCTTTTAATTTCTTAGGAAACGAAGACATGTGGGTACAGAAAAAAGGCAAGAAAACAACAACAAAGAAAAAAAAAGTTTGACATGTGATTTTTTGTTGTTGTTGCTGTTCTTCTGTCAAAGCTAGAGAAGGGAAGCACGGAGGCTTCTCGGCTGCCTTTCCTGCGACATTGAGGCGGGTTAGGTCTAGTTGTTTCCCACTATTGTCTTTTTGTTTTTGCTTTCCTTCTTGCTGCTGTTATTCTGCTGCGGTGTGGGGCGGGGGACTTGGTGTTTCTGTTTTCTCCACAGGCTTTCTTCTTGTTTTGGGCGCGTTAGAATATGTCCCGCCGCGATGGCGCACGTGAAACTTCGAACCTACCAGACAGTGTGGAGGGGGCGCACGGTGGTCGTGTACCATCTGAGGCCAACACAACGGCGCCGAAACTTCCGCCGTTGAAGCTCGTGTATGAGATCACATCCCCACACCTTCCTGCAAGCTTCCTGGAAATTTTTCCCGCGATGGTGCGGGATGTCAGTCTCCGCGGTGACATCTGTCTCCCATCCATTCCTCCGTCGCAGAGGGACGCTCTCTTCGCCCTCGCGGCCAATTATGGTTCCGCGTGTAGCATTGCCGTGGATGGCGAGGGGAAGTTTCACCTGCGCAATGGCGCTTTCAATTCGCATTTGCAGGAGAAGCTGGCCGAAGAGCTGCATTACCTGCACGACAAGGGAGAGCAAGCCCCAGCAGATGCCCCAGTGGTGTTGCACTGGGCCTTTACGGATCGCAACCTACATCGAGAAGTGGTGACGCTGTTGCAGGTCCTCGCCTACGATACGGGTGTCTTCCTTGGCGAGCGCCTATTTGATGGGTCGTACATTTACCGTCTGGAGGTTGCCCTGCTGTATCTGCCGCACTGGGAGACGGAGCTACGCAAACTCATTGACCCATGTCTGCAGGGGGAGGCCGATCCTTTTCCAATCCCCGCGGCGGCACTGCAAGATGCCTGGGTGATGAATGCGTATCGGAGGTTTGTTCGACCATTTTTATACGATTGGAATCGCACGACGACGCGGTGTGAAGTAGGTATTTCTCGCGAGGCCTCGGGGCAGGTGCCGAAGGAGGCACGGCTTTTAGGGTCTTCGTTTTCGCTACGGCATGAAGTGAGTGCGTCAGGAAACGTCTTCTTCAGACGCTGGACACGACACCTCGTGCAGGTTTTCTCCAAGTATGCGGAGGCGCTCAGGCGGCAGGACAGGAAGGGTGTCCAGAGGACGCTCGCAAGGTACGGCGGCGACCTCGATCCCGTGGACACGGAGGACATGACCCCGCACTTTGGGCTCTTTCACTGCTGCCTCGAGGCGCGTTACTACGAAAAGGATTTGGCGGAGCTGGAGGACTTCGCCCGCCGCTGTGGCTACTTTGTGTATGTGTCGATGGAGGGCGATCTTGCCATGGTGCTGGCGACGGCACGACTGAGGCCGGCGCTGGCGGAGAAGTACAACCTATGTTTCCCCAATGACGGTGAAAAGCAGCGGCTTCTGCGCCAGGCAGAGCCGCACGTAAATGTTGGACCCCTGGATGGTTCAATTCGTCACGCCCCACTGCCGCGGCAAACACGAGCTGGTAACCGTTATTCTGGCGGCAATGACAAGAAGGTGTCACAAATGGAACTAATAAGGTCTGGTGACAGCGACAGCAGCAGCGGCAGTAGCAGCAGCAGCAGCAGAAGTAGCGGCAGCGGCAGTAATCGTGACAAGCGTCGTGCCCAGAGAAGAAAACTGGAGATTAAAGAAACATCATGGAGTAAGGGAGGAAGGTGCATTGGCTTGGGGGGCGAACCTGAGAGTTATGCTTCAAAGGCACCACTTGCAGCTTCGGCTTCGTCGCCGGCGCATAGCAACGGTGAATATTCGTACCGTTCCCTCGCAACAAGTAATCTTTACGACACGATAGTGGGGAAACTGCAACGCAATCTGCCACCGGGGTGGAGTGTGCGCCGTGATTCTGCGGGTGGGCGATATATCCTTGATCATTTGCGAGGTAGGGCGTATCCCAGAGACTCGCCGATGTTATCCATGGAGTTTGCAGCGGCGCAGCGGGAGTTGTATGATGTGCTGGATTCCCTGGCGTGAAGTGTCTCCTTCATTTTTCTTTCTTTGAGCAAGTAACTGTCTCGGTGTTTTTACGTTCAGCCGAGAGCGACGTGCTGCCTGCCTGCCTGGGGCGGAAATGCGTTTGCCGTGTAGCGCCACATCACCAGTCGGCACCAGATACACGGCGTTACGAGATTCTTGAAATCTGCTGGCACGTGAAGAGGACCGCGTCGCCGTACCCGCCGGTCACGTTTCTTTTTTTTTTCTCGCTGTGGCTGGCTTTTGTTCCTCGTTAGTGGAGCTTCCCGTAATCGCGTTGTTGTTGTTTTGTTTTGTTTTGTTTTTTTCCTCGAAGTGTTTTTTTATTCGCCACTTGGAGGAGCGGACAGTGTGTGGGCCGTTCTGAGGCCGCCTTCTTTGCAGTGGGGGAGCGGGGGGGCTCGGATGCTGTGGCCAAATTGTTCTTTTCTTTCCGTTTGTTTCTTTCTCCCTTTGTCACTAATGCTACGGTTTTTTTTTGTTGGTTTTTGCGCCTCTCCCTTTTCTCTCTCCTCGCACGCTGCGAGCACCGCACCGGCTTCTGCGTACTGTCGTCGCCGCTGCGGGGGAGGGTGCGGGGGCGGAACGGGCCTGCGTACGTGTTGCATGCAAAGTCATAGCGAGAGGTAAGGGCGAGTTGCGTTACTATTGAAGTATTTTCTACTACCACATTTAGCCGCACACGTACGTAAAAACAAAACATCTAAAAGAAATACATAAATATATATATTTATATTTACGCGCTGATGCTGGAGGATGCGACTCCGCGCGCGCAGCTCCATCTTCAACGCATCCTGAACGAATTCCGAGAACACCTCAACGGACCCACGGCGAGGGCGAGGTCTTCCACGGGCCGAAGCTCCCCACTTCGACACGCGGCGGCAGCGAGAGTTCCCGCCCTTGTGGGGTCACCAAGTGGTTCTTCCGCGCAACCCGCTGATGCGCATAACTGCCACTTCGCAGCGGGTGTGGTTTTGCAGCAAAGGAGCCGCAGCGCCGGTCACGCTGCAGCAGCAAAGGGGAGTGTGTCACCGCCTCGTCGCAAGCCTGCAACACTGCCCACGTACGTGAGGCCAGCCCCGTACCTTGTTGACGCCCCGGCGACTTCGCCGGAGCACGATGCGCCGCGTCGTGAGACACACAAGCAAAGTGCAACTGTGCCGATACAACGCCTTGCTCGTGTAGGCAGAGTTAGGGCGATGGTGGCGCGGGAATCCGCTTCAAGGGAGACGAGGGCAGGAGATGTCATCGTGCGAGAAGGTTCCGGCGAGCTCGCAAAGGCCAAAAAACTTTGCGTTCGTCAAATAGAGTCTGAGGAGATGTTTTACAGGCAGTTTATTTGTAAAGTAGTTGACGCCTACACTGAGGTGTTGTGGCACGTCAAGCGCTGCGGGGAAGAGGCGGCCAAGCAATCAATGGAATTAACAGACATGGTGGCGCGGGTTGTTCGGTTTGCGAGCACATCCACTGAAGAAGTTCTTCAGGATCGTGAAGAGCACTTGAGCCGCGTCATGAAACCCGCCTCAAGTGAGCCGCTGATGGACTTCAAGGAGGCACTACGTAGCTTGCAGCGCTTGCCGACCATCTTGGCTGCCAATTACAGTCACCTGGTGTCCACCGCCCACGGCACCGCTGAGGCAGAATATCCAACGAATCTCGCCTCCGCACCGCCGCCCCTTCCACAACAACCACTGCAGCAACAGCAACCACAAAATACGACTGCGCATGACGCAAATTTGTTTGTTCGAAGACCATCTTCTCTCCTCTCGCGTCGCGGAAGCCTGCAGGCGATGGCTTCTCTATCGTATCCCTCACGTGGTGGATTCGTGAGCCCCTACGCGGGGTTGTTAACGAATGAAAGTCTTGATTGTGTTGATGATACTCGCTCAACCTCGACACCTGTAGCGAATATGGTGATGCCTCAGAGAGGGCGTGATGTGGACCCGGCGTGGGTAGTGGAGGACCTTCAGGAAGAGAATGTGTATTGGCAAGAGGAGGCTCTACGGGCGGCGCTAGAAGCGGAGAGATACTCGCAGATGCTGCACACGGTACTTACTTTGCCTCCCGAAAGTCCGCCTAATGAGAGGAATGACGTGGCGCCCAGGCGGATGTCCATCACTGCCACGGGATCGCCATCCCAGAAGGTACTTCTGCAGCGCCTCTTTATACGACTAATTCTGGAAAAGGAGGAGGGGGAGCGGGGCAGAATAGAGTCGCGGGAGGCGCAAGAGTGGTGGCTGCTTTGGTTTGCTGCAAAGGATGCCGTGACGCATAGGCCTGGCACGTCGAAAGAGAACGGAAAGGCCGTCAACAACCACCACCAAAAGGAGGAGGAGTTAGGAAAGGAAGGGGCTCATAATGGCAGTAGAAGTCCGCCTGAGGAGGCGAGTGACGCCACGCACAGTTGAGAAGTAAATCCCTGCCTCAAAGTAGATGGAGCGCCTCTCTACGTTTCGTTGGTGGAGGAAGTGAATAGCCGCAGCGGCACTGATCGGCGTAGCCACCCTCATGCGAAGGAAATGCTGTGGGGTGAATGATACGGAGGAGCCTCTGCAGGCGGTGTTGCGGCGACTGCGACTAGCGCAACCACGTGTCGAGGAGCTGGGGGCGGCAAACGCCAAATTGCGAGCACACATGCAATGACGCTCTCCGATAATGGGGCGATGTGTCGCTTGGAAGCACACACACACAAGCATGCGCTGCCACCTTTTTACTCCCATGTTCCTTTTAGGCTTCCTGGCTCCTTCCTCCCAGTGTTGTTGTTGTTGTTGTTGTTGTTGTTGTTGTTTTGTCCTTTTACCTTCCCTTCTTTCCTTACCGTTGATACCCGCCTCCTTTTGTTTACTGTGAGCGTGGCCGTTTTTTTTTTGGTTCCGCGAGGGCGTGGCCACTTTGGTGGACGGTCCTCTCGCGCATTCGCCCCTCCCCCTTACTGTGGCTGGTCGACGGCTCCTGTGCGTCATGGACACGAAAGAGAAGGGGGAGGGGGAATAATTGGAAAGTGCGTAAGAGAGGAGGGGGGGGGGATTACTGTTTTTCATATCGCGAGGGTCAAAGTTGCTCCAGAGAGGGTGACCGGTCGGGCAAAAAATATCTCCGCGCGTGAATACTCACTTCATTGCAAAGGCAACAACGAAAGAAAAAGAAAAAAAAATACATATGCGCATGCACAAATTGATCCGCACCACACGGCCTGCCAGTTCGATCTACTTCACACATCCTGTGGTGCCCTCTTCCTCGTGAAACCCCATTTGCTGCCTTTTTTTTTGGGGGGGTTCTTTTCTACTGCTTTATCTCCCCCGTCGAGCCACACGACTCTTGTCTTTGGTGTGACTCCCTTTCTTCCCTCTGCCGTTGCGTGTGTGCATGTGCGCTTTGATAAGCCCCATTGCGCGCCGAACGGATTATGTGCGTGCGTCGGCGCGGGGCAGAACTTCGGTGGGTATGCGATGCCATTTTCTATGGGGCGTTGGGTCTCGCTTCATTTCTCTTTTTATTTATGTATTTACTTTTTTTTTTACTTGCTATTTTGCGTTCTCCTGCAACTTCCCTTGCGATGGACGAACACACGATAAAGGGAGGCATTTAAGAATCATTTTTTCCTCATTTACCATCAGCTGTTTCTGAGTTGGCGTGAGAAGCTCGCGATGCGAACCAACCCTGCAAAGACGGCGCTCACGGCGCTGTTTCTCTGCTCACTCTCCCTCCTCTTGCCCGCGGCGAAGGCAGAGAGTCGTGACCTCGCACAGATTGTTTTTGTCAGCTGCAACCGACACGACAGGGACCAGGGCTACTGGGACGTGATAGCAGCCACCGTCGAGCACAGCGAACATGTCGGAGAGCCAAAGAAGCCACCGAAGCGTGACACGGGCGGTTGTGCGGCCAATCCTCCGGTTGATGCACTTGTTTGGCTTGGTGATGCGGTGTACGGGGACAATTTTAGTTTCCTTCGGGGTTGTTATCCGAACGATGATTTGGAACTGGTTCGCTCAAAGTTTGTACACCAACGCAACGCCCCGGAATATGTTGCATTCCGCCAGACATGCGTGCGGCAGCGCACAGCTGCAGCTACCCGTGACGACGAAGAAGAGAGGCAGTGCGTTATGGGTGTGTGGGACGACCATGACCTTGGCAAGAACGACGGCGGGGCAGAATACGCGGGCAAGGATGTTACACAGCAGTTCTTTTTGGACTTTCTTGGGGTTGCGAAGAACAGTCCGCGCAGAAAGCAAAAAGGTGTTTATAATTTTGAGGCCATTCCATTTCGGGCGCTGGACCCAACTTCCGATATGAACTCCCCGCGGTCCACCGCACTGAAGGAGCTGCAGCGTTTGTACGACCATGCTGCTTGTTTTCTGCTTTTGGATGTACGCTACTTTCGTGACCCCGCAAACGCCACTCGTAGCGGCGATATGCTGGGTGAGGAGCAGTGGAAATGGCTTGAGGAGCGCCTCCGCGATGACGTCGCCGGACAGAACCCCGCAACGGGCCGGGAGCGATGCGCATTGACGGTTGTTGGGAGCGGCGTGCAGCTGATCATGGATGAGAAGGTGAGCGAAAGCTGGGGCGCCTTTCCGCGCTCGCGCGAGCGCCTTTTTTCACTGCTCCGCTTGTATAACAGCGAGCGGGTGATGTTCATCAGCGGCGATGTGCACTTGGGCGAGATTGGAATGGACGCCTCATGCGACGCCACGGCGGTGCTTGGGTACCCGATTCTTGAGGCCACAAGCTCCGGACTGACGCACAGCACTGCCGAGATTTTGGGCCTTGCAACCATCTTCGAGACTCTATTCCCTTCTCCACGCCGCGTTGGCGCCTACGTTGAGCGCAACTTTGGTGTCCTGCGCTTGACGACGGATCCCGAGGCTCTTCTCGCGGCGCTACAGAGCAAAGACAAGGCACAGCGGCAGCAGGTGGAGAGGTACGTGAACGTGTCTGTCTCGATCCATAGTCTTCCTCAGCACGGGAAGGCAGTTCTGCAGCTGACGCTGCCGCTGAGTGTGTTTACACTCCGGGGAGGAGCAGGTGACTCTTCGGCCCGCCCTGCGCGGTCCACCTCCGCGGTGAGGCCGACCTGTGAGAAACCGTCCAAAGGCAGTATAAAGAACGGGGGTGCCGCCCCCCAGCCCTATCACTCTTCGACCCCCACCCCAGCTTTTACGTATATGATTCGCTTTCTTCAACGCCACGTATGGCCGCAACGTACGCTCCTGCAAGTTACAGCAACTGTGCTGCGCATAGTAGGGCTCTTGGTTGTGGCAGCGATGATGATCTTCCTTTGTTTAAAAATCTGCGTTCCCCGGTGGAGAAGCAAAAAAAAGGCAAAAACTGTATGATGTTGCTTATCTTGTTTTTGTTTACTGTGTTTCTGTGTGACTTTGTGTTAGCCTGATTTTGGCTGTTGATTCTCTTTTCTGATGGCTTTCATTTCCCCCTCCCGCTCAGGCGACGTGGGGGAATGAGAGTCATTCCACTCGGTTGGCGCACACCCGCCGCGGAGGCGGGCCCTCCCCCCACCCGCGTGCAGTCTTTATGGTTTCTGCAGGCCGCAGGCCGCCATTGAAGTATTTGGGCAAGCAGGCAACAGGGACCACCCCGCCTCCCTCTTTTACTCTTTCCCC
>NW_021704454.1:0-5824 GCF_003719485.1 Trypanosoma conorhini | reverse complement strand
TCCCTCCTTTTCCTTCTTTCCCCCCCCCTACCCCCACACACACACCCCGCCAGAGCTGAGGGTAGCAATGTCTGGAACCGAAAGTGAGGCCGCAGCGGAGGGTGCAGACGACAACGCGACCGTGCGAACTGCGCTTCTCCGCGAAAGCGCGTCGCCGCGGGCTCTGGTGGCACTTACCCCGCGAAAAGGCCCTCTCATCTCACTCACACCGATGCAGCGGCGGTTGGTCATCTCGGGAGCTCGCGTGGGGGTCACCATCGTGGATGGGCTGTTTCTTTCGAGCACGGTGGCCAACCCGCTGCTGACGGTCGCCTTCATCGCCTACGAATCCTTCCGCGCTGTCAAGGATTACTGGCGAGGGGAACTCAACACGCTGGGTTATCGGACAAGTGCGACGGATGTGGCGCTCCGTATCGGGAAAGAGGTGGGAACCGCCGCCATTGGAATTGGCATTGGGCACGGCGTGGGCACGCTCATTGGCCTAAGTGCCATTCCCGTAGCGGGACAGATTATCACCGCCACGGTGCTCTCGGTGACCATGGGTCTCTGTGTCGGCACACTGCTCACGCGGTACGCAGATCGCGTCTTTATTCGGCTACAGCTGCAGGCGCAGTATGGATACTCACGGAGTGAGCAGAAATCTCGCACAAGATTTGAACACTTGCTTGAGGCACAGCATGATCTTTCCTCATTTGAGGCCTGTCGAATTGTGCAGCACTACCGAGACTACCGGGTGGCGTGTGGTTGGGAGAGTCATACCGACGTCGACGACTACCGTGCCTCCTCGGACATTACGATGATGCCTGTTTCCTTCCAGCACTTTGCGATTGTGCAGTTGCAGCGCAAGTGGGGTTTTCTCAACGAGTACGTGGAGTGCAAAAAAGTGTTCAAGGCGTTAATGCTCTTGCACCATCCGGACAAGGGTGGCAATGGCGAGCTTGCGGCGCAGCTCAACCATGACTACGAAATTTATGCCTTTTGCCAGGGCTGGCACGAAGACTGTCGCGGCATCTTGCAAAGAGGAGGGGCTGCAGAGCCTGACAACACGTCCGCCGGAGGCAGGAAACGAAAACGGAGTGCCATTGTGGGTTTTCTCCGCTCGCTGTTTCGTCCTGCGAGTAACTCCGCTGTGGAGGCTGAGGATCTCAGGCAATATGGACTTTTGGCCTTGGAGGCGGGAACCCCGCCGGAGCTTCACAGGCTTGACGAAGTCGACTGGGAGGCGATGGACAGAGAAGACGTGGGAGGCCACGAGAAACCCGTCTTTGTTACGAGCGCCTCTGTCAGGCAACGGAGCGTCTCGCGCGTGCTGGCCTCCATTCATCGTTGCTACCAACTCGCCACTGAGGCGATTACGTTTGCTGGCTTAGTCCGACTGTACCACGAACCGGAGCAGTGGTCGGAGCTCGAACGCGACATCTATCTCTTTAACCGACTACAGACGTTTGTCAATGTGGTCGATGCGATTCCATCCAACGAGGGCGATCGCCCTGAGACGTCCAAAAAGGAATACTCTTGTCGTGGTCTGAGGTGGCGCACCAAGACTGAGGCAGTTTTAAGGCGCGAGGAACAAAGGGAGGCGATCGTGTCCCGCTGCTTTCCCCCACATATCTCCTCCAAGTTAATGGAGGCGCTTGAGTTGTGGAAGACGGCCCAAAGCCTGGCCGAGAGTTTCTTTAAACAAGGCAGCACTGGTGGTGGTGGTGGTGGCAGCGGCAGCAGCAGCAAGAACAACAACACCAGCACCAGCACCAGCAATAATGAGAGTGGTGGGGAAATAGGGGTCTCTGAAGGCACAGGGCAAACGCTCGATACTCTGTTAGCCATTCAGAGGGCCTTGCAGGATCTGGTGGAGGACAGTACACAGTCTTGGAAGCGTGCCAATACTAGCGACGAGGCCTCACTCGACCCCACGTTTATAGAAAAAGTGAGGGCGTACGGTCTAACAGCAAGTTGTGCCTTGGCCGGGGCACACGCCATAGGCGTGGAGGAGGAACTGCAGAAGACGTGCAAAGAATTTTTTAAGGGACGTCGGAGGAAGCTGGAGACTGTCACCTCCCTCTTGAATGAAATGTATGATGTGCAGACGTCGCTCAAGACAGCCGCTGTGGGGGAACGAGAGATTCTCCAGAGCCGACACGACGATTTTATGAAGCAGCTCTTTCTTGTGCACTACCTGTTTGGGGAGTTGGACGCCGCCACAGTTGAGTTGTATGACATTTACACCATGCACCTCCCTGAAAAAGCCGGTGTTCTTAAAATGTTCCCTTCTTCCTGTGCACAGGCCGCCCATGAGGCGGTCCATGTGCCTCGATACGTGAAATACGAGCGTGAGCGCACGCTGATAAACTATATGAATATTGAGCTGGAACCACGGAATGCGATGGACCCTTCGCGCTCCTCCGCCGACAGCGAGGTCTGTCTGGCGCGTGCGGGTGAGGTTGCCGCGGTCCAATTTGCCTTACTCCGTGCGCAGTATGTAGACTCCGTTAACGGCACAGTTACCCCGTGTTGGCTTAAGCGGTACGTGTTTCCCAGGGCGGACGGGGTCGAGGCGCAAATGCGTATTGAATTTCTCTTTAAACGTATTATGGAACATGAACTGTGCGTTCCAGAGTTGTGCGCCACCCACCGTGTGACGTGTGTCACTGATGTTTTTGGCGATGATTATACGCGGCAAATATACTTTCACATTCCACGCGGTGGAACTCAATTGCGCTTTGGCTCCACGCACGATGTCCGAAAACGAATCCTGCGACTTGGCGTTCGCTGGTTGCATGACGCGCTGCAATGCGTTATCGACCTCCACTCCTGCCAGTTGCTGCATGGGGCCATATGTTTATCCAATTTTACCTATGATGAGTTTGGAAACACAACAGTAGGCTTTTTTTCCGACGCACTGCGCGATCGGGCACGGGACGCCGCGTCTCCGCTGGACGACGTCATTGATTTTGGCGCCTGCCTGCACACCGAGGTGCTTCCGTACCTTGGCGGCGCGTCAGCCGCCGTTGCTTCAGCGAGACGTCCCCAGTTGGCGGGTCGGCGGGAGGAACGCGTTGCCGCAGGTGGAGGTTATTCTGAGGACGAGGTCGCCGACGTCTATCGCGAGGTTGCGGACCGGCTAATTGGGAAGGTGGAGCCGCGTTGGTCGTTGCTTGACGCGCGAACCTTTGTGCGGCGGTTTCTCGAATTCAACTACAACAGCGATGAGCGCAATTACCTGTTTAGCAAAGAAGTTACGTACCCAGCGCATTGGGCCACACTCAAAACCATCGTCCCCGTCTCGCTTGTTGCTGCGGACGGCCGTGTTGCGTTGCAGTTGCCCTCGAACGCCCGCGCGTTCCTCAACCGTAACCTGCACCTCTGGGAGGTGTATTGGAAGGGCCGTCGCAAAATGTTGCAAAAGCGCGGCGGCGGCTTTTTTTCAATGCCCGCGGCGCTGAAGAGGCACCCACCTTTTCTCCACTGCAGCGACGATTGCGAGGTCAACGAGCGATTTCTATGGCACGCCTGCGCCAATGAAGAGGAGGCGTGGCAGATTTGTCTTGAAGGCCTCGCCTCTCGCAAGTGCCGGCTGCGACTCGCGCCGCCGTGGCTGGAAACGGGGGACGGGGGCGAGCGCCGCCGCGCCGCCGCCGCCGCCGCCGCCGCAACCGGCTGGGGCGTGGTTTTCCGCGCGTCGCTCGGGACGGTCGTGGAGCCTGGCGGCGGGCCCTCTTCCGACCCGCCGCCGCCGCCAGGAGGCGCCGCGCACGACCCCGACGGATCCGCGGAGCAGCGCTGCGTGTTGCTGCGCGGGGGCGCCGGGAGGGCGGGCGGCGCGCAAGACTGGGAGATCGAGGTGCCCGCGCCGCTGGCGCGCTGCTACCCCGAGTACCTGGTTTGCGGGGCAGGGGCCGCGCCCGGGGGAAGAAGGCAACGGGGCAAGTAACGCGCCGGCCGGCGGGACGAGACGAGCAGGTGGCGGGGGCGTCGGCGCGCGACGCGACGGGGGCCGGCGGGGCCCACCCCCACACACCCGCCCAAGGCGCCAGGTCGCCGACGCACGTGCGCGGCCCCGTCGAGCGCGCTCTTTTTTTTTTTTTTTCTCTATTTTTTTGTTTCTTCATAGTTCCGGCCGCCGCGGCCGGCCCACCACAAAAGGTAAGGGAGGCAGAGGAAGGGTGGTTGCGGGGGGCTCTCCCCCGTCCGGCGGAGGCGGTGCGGCCCCGCAAAACTTCGCCGTCGCGACGCCGGCCGGGGCGGCGAAAAAAAAAAGTAGGGGTGGGGCTCGTCGTCCCGCCCCAGCGCCGGGGTCCGCCAAGGGGTGGCGGTTGTGCGCGCGCGGGCGGGGGCGGCGGGCCGAGAGGCCGAACAGACAAATCTCCCGTTTTCGTTTCCCGTTGTTGTTGTTGTTGTTGTTTTGATTCGATAGAAAGGTTAAAGCAAGGGTATGGTTCTGTTATCGGTGCTTGATGAGTATCGGCAAATTTGCGGGGAGTTGGGTCTGCGGCCGCTTCGGGCACTGGAGAATGCGTTTGCGGCCTCTCCTGAGGAGATCGATCTCAGCTTGCTGGTGGTCTCATCTAAGAATTTTGCATCACTTATTAAGCTATTAGAACGGCGGGATGATATTGAAAAACTGGATCTTAGTGGAATACAAGTTCCTGCAGCCCAGCTTGTCGAACTATTTTCCGTTTTGTCTAACGGTTGTGTGAAGGAACTCATCCTTAAAAATGTAGAGCTGGGCGTTCAGGCTGGTGAAGCTTTAACAAAACTGTCTATTGCCTATGAAGGCCTAATTCATGTCGAACTTACAGGCACATTTCTGCCTGAGTCTTTGGAGATTGCGATCCAGTCACAAGTAGAAATGAATCTCCTTAATTACCAGAAGAAGATGCAGTATTGGCAAAAAGCTGTTGAACCCGAAGCTCCGAGATCATGGAGGTGGAGAATTGAGTCCTGGACGGAAGAAAATGAAGCTGAACCAGAGAAACCCATGTTAAACTCAATAAATAGTGAGGCTCTTTGGCACATTGCCCGTTCTGTTACGGAAGAAGGCCTTCTCTTTACCGACAAGAAGTTTCCACCTGAGAAAGCCTTGAAGGATTCTAGTGTAAAATGGGTTAGAGTAAGTAGTCTACTTGCCGGGAGCAAAGCGCGGGAAAATTGTTGTGTAGGGCAAAAACCATTGTATTATTCAAAGTACACTGATACGAAGAACCTTTGTGCAGCCCTCAATGTGGTTCAACAAGTCCATCATCTTCGTAAGCATCTATGTGTGAGACAAATTCCAAATTTGGGGCTTTTCGCATTTCGTTTTTTTGTCAAATCTGTCTCAATTATAATTATTGTGGATGATCAAATTCCCTTTATAGACAATGAACCTGCGGGGGTTCACCATGGCAAAAACTGCGATGATTACTGGGGATGCTTGGTCGAAAAGGCCTTTGCCAAACTTTACGGTGGATATGAGAAAATTTCCGAGGTAGGATTTGGTTCTGCTCTTTCACAGTTAACAGGCGGTGTATGTTTTGCAATTGACTGGAAAATTTTGAGGCAGCATTTTACGGAAACAGAAATGTTTCGTTTTTTGAGAGACTTAACAAATTCGAAAAAAATTATAGCTTCTCAACTTATTCCACGTAACGCAATGGCGATGGAGTCTGTAAAAGAAAAAGGTATATTGCCCTATATGTCATATGTTGTAGCGGCCACTGAGGCACTTCGTGGTGAAAGGCCGCATCTTTCCTACATCGTACAGCTTTCGTGTCCCAATAAGCTAAATTGCGAGAATTACTTTTTTTCTGCTCATTTAAAAATGGAAACTGTTTCTGGTCTTCCG
>NW_021704455.1:15085-18533 GCF_003719485.1 Trypanosoma conorhini | reverse complement strand
GACATGGGGGGGAAGAGAAGAGGAAAAGGGAGGAAGTGGATCCGTGGGCGTGCGCCGCAGCCGCCGCTGTCCCTCTCCCACCCCCACCCCCACCCACGCCCACGCCCTTCCCGTGCGTGTATACCCGTGCGTGGGTCCACAAGCAAAGCCCGCACTACACGAATAAAGGAAGCAACGCAAGAAAGCTGCAAGAAGCGCACATTACAAGCAGACCATCCGTGTGTCACTCAATCTCGCTCGCTCGCTAGCGTGCTTCCTCCTCCTTACCACACGCAGACAGACGCATTTTAACCGCAACGTGAGAAACAAAAAGTGGATCCCATATAAATTCAATCCCGCGCATCCTTGTCTTTTTCTTCTTCTTCCGTTCTTTTGTTACTGGCGGTCTGGAAGGAGCTGGCCATTCTCGATTCTTCCCTCCCTCCCTCCCTCCCTCCCGCCACGCTTATTTGCGGGTGCTTCCCTTTTGTTCATACCCTTGAGGTTGTTGCGGTTGTGTGGGTTTTGCTTTTGCTCTTTTTTTCTGTTTCTTTTTTTTATTTTTCCCTCGTAAATTTTCCCTCGCCCTCGGATGCCTGCCCCTCCCCTCGCCCGCGCAACTACGCCACGTGGTGGCGGAGCAGCAACAGCACGAAGAGGAGCGCCGCGCTGAAGGCGAAGACGCAATCGTCCCACAGCCACCCGTCCTGCCCCTCCTCCGGCAGGGCCCCCAACGCCGCACTATGCTGCTGTCGATTTTCTTTCGGTTGCCCCGGCGGCTTCTCCTCCTCCTCCTCCTCCTCCTCCTCCGCTTCCCGAGGCCCCGGCGCCGTGGTCGCGGCGTGGCTGTTTTCAGCGACGGGGGCAGCAGGAGGAGCAGCAGCAGCACCCCGCGCCATCGGCATCGGCAGCTGCAGCAGGCTGGAAAGGCCGTACTGCTGGTGCGAAAAGTACAGCCACCACCACTGCAGGTTGAGGGCCATCAGCGCCAGTTTCACAGCGTAGGCGCTTCCGCTTGAGCCAAACTCCATGGCTCTGTCGTAGTAACGCTTGGCCAAGTACAGCCGCATTTCCTCCGCAAGGACGGCGTCTTGAACGCCCGCCGCTGCCGTCGCGTTGCCGGCGTCGCGCCCGTCAGCCTCAAGCAGGGTGTTGGTGGCGATGCGGTAGAGGGCGTCCCCGACGCTGGCGCAGTGGCCTTGGCCAGGCACACCAAGTCCCAGCTGGTACATAAACCCCAAATTAAAGTACGCCTTGGGGCTTTGCTTCGCCGCGGCAGCCTCGTAGTGCAGCAACGCTCTCGACATGCTCACGCCCGCTATTTGGCTCTCACCGTAGTAGTAGAAATCCCCCAGTCGCAGGTTCGCCTCCGCGTTGCCGGCGTGCGCACACACACCGTACAGGCGCAGTCGCAGCATGTTCAGTGCCTCGCGCTGCGAAAGAAGTCGCGATTGCGGGAGCGGCGGGCGGGCGGTTTCCCCCGCTGACGCCGACGGCAGGGCGCTGTAGTACCACTGCAGCCACACGGCGCCGCCACCGACGCGCAGGGCACGCTCAGGCGGGCTGCCACTCTTCGCGAAAACCCCGTCCTCAAGCTCGTCCTCGGTCTCCTCGATGATAGGCAGTCGGTCCAGCAGCTGCGCGACTTGGTAACGCGAGGTAGCATGGCCGGTCTCCGCCACGGCGAGCAGTTCCAACGCCTGCAGGAGCATGTTGCCCGCGCGTGAGGCAAGTAGTGCCGCCGTCGTCGCCGAGGAGGCGGAGGAGGAGGAGGCGTCGCTGAGTGCGAGGTACGGCAACTCCGTGCTACGCTCAAAAATGGGGTCAAACGCGGCCACCCGGCTGTACATGCGCACCGCCAGCTCGCAGCTGCCCCGCCGCTGCTCGTGGCGGGCAAGCTGCCAAATGGAGAGGAGGTTGCCCCGCATCGCGGATATGCTAAACTGCTTGATCGCGGCCTCGTGATCCTGCGGCACCCCACGACCATGCAGCAGCAAGACCCCGAGGTTGTGTGCCCCCTCCACACTCCCGCGGCCCGCACTCTCGGCAAAGAACTTTGCCGCCTTCTCAAAGTTCGGCCGCCCTCCCTCCACCGCTGCCTCCGCCTCATCCTCGTCATCGAGGAAGCCAATGGCGTGCAGGTATCCCATACCGTTAAGTGAGACGGCGTCCTTTTCCTTTGCGCCGCGGGAAAAATAAAGCGCGGCAGTCGCAAGGTCTCGCTCAATCGCGGGGCTTGTGGTGCTGTCGCCGGTGGCGTACAGCCTCCCCAAGGCACCGTACGCGGCCACCTCGCCTTTGGCCATGGCTTCCAGAAAGTAACGGCGCGCCTGGCGCCAATTGCGACGCACGCCATGTGTTCCCCTGAAATTGGCGTAGCCAAGTGTCATGATCGCGTCTGTGGCTCCCCCGTCAGCCCGCAGCATAAGCATTTGCATCAACTTTGAATTGTCATGCTCGTCGTGCTTGAAGGGATCCACGATGGACTGCTCGGCGAACCGCTCGGTGGGATTTGGCATGCCGTCATACTTCGCAGCAACGGCGTCGGCGGCCTTGCGGTAGTGCAGTAGGGCGTCCTCGCAGCTCTTTGCGACGCCTACCCCGTCCGCGTAGCGGCGCCCAAGTGCCATGTGCGCCTCAAAGACGTTTTCCAACGCGGCGAAGGTGTAGTGCAGAACCGCCTTGGCGTCGGATTGTGGCACGCCGATGCCATTCGCGTGTAGTACGCCCAGTAACCAGTGCAGACGACCGTGACCGTGCAGCGCGCCCTCCTTGACGCGCTCAACGGCGGCCGAAAGGTTCCCCTCGTACACGGCGCGCACCGCGCTTTGGTACAGCTGCGACAGCTCCTCCCGGGAGAGCGCGATGGACACAAACGGGGACACATCCGCCCCCTCCAGCTCAGCCCCCGGTGCGGGGAAGTCGTTGATGACGCGCCCACGCTGACCCAACTCGGCCGCCACGCCCACGGCGTTGACAGGGCTTACACGACGCTGCGTCTCAGTGGCGTCGCCACTATACTGCTTCGCTTGCGAAGCCGAAGGCGCGGTTTTCTCCCCGCCATGCGTGAACGGCACAACGCGACTTTCCTCCTGCTGCAGCACCAACGCCGAGGCCCCCGCCGCACGAGCCTGGGCCCCGTCTTCTTTTTCCTCCGCTACCGGCAGGAAAGCCTGCTGCGGCGCCTCCGTCGCGTTGGCGGGTGCATGCGGGGGCGGCGGATCAACCACCGCCTCCGCCTCCGCCTCCGCCTCAGCCTCGCCGTTGCCGGGCGTCACGGAAGGGGCGGCGGACGTCGCGGTGGCGGGAAGCAAAACTAAAAGGAGAAGCGGCAACACTAACAGCGTCCGCGGCCACGGCGGCCCTGACATCACCCGGTCGCACGCAGATGGCCGGGGCGCCGCGGCAGGTCCCACACAACAACCCCAGTAAAGCGGAGACGCACACAAACTCTCTCCCTCTCTCTCTC
>NW_021704455.1:3004-15060 GCF_003719485.1 Trypanosoma conorhini | reverse complement strand
TCCGCTACCGGCAGGAAAGCCTGCTGCGGCGCCTCCGTCGCGTTGGCGGGTGCATGCGGGGGCGGCGGATCAACCACCGCCTCCGCCTCCGCCTCCGCCTCAGCCTCGCCGTTGCCGGGCGTCACGGAAGGGGCGGCGGACGTCGCGGTGGCGGGAAGCAAAACTAAAAGGAGAAGCGGCAACACTAACAGCGTCCGCGGCCACGGCGGCCCTGACATCACCCGGTCGCACGCAGATGGCCGGGGCGCCGCGGCAGGTCCCACACAACAACCCCAGTAAAGCGGAGACGCACACAAACTCTCTCCCTCTCTCTCTCGGCTCCTTCGCCTTCTTTCCTCCTTGCAGTGGGCACACAACACACGGGGAGGGTAAGACAGAAGGCAGGGGAAGGAAAAGACGAAACAAAAACAAAAATGATGCTGACGCAGACAGATATACAAATACAGATAAGCCTGTATTACTGGACGTGTTACTGCGCCCCGCACGGAAGAGGAAGAGGAGGAAGAGGAAGCTGCGGGGCAAAAACAACGTGGAGCCGTCAAAGGAATTACACGAGACAACGCAAAGAAACTGTTCAGCTTTCTGTGTGTTGTGGTGTTTGTTGGGAGGGGAGGCTGCGTGCAACGGGAGCTTCAAGCGCAGCGGCACCGCCTTCCGCCGTCTCCTCCTTCCATCGTGGGTGAAGAAAAGCATTTAAGGAGGGAAAAAAGAAAAAAGGTGAGTGCTGAGGAGGCACATATTTTGCCTCGTTGCGTGGTGTCTGTGTGCCCTCGCTCCCCCCACTCTCATTCCGTTCATGACCTTTTTTTTATCTTAGTTTTTTTTTGTTACTTCGTTTTCTGCTACGCCTTTTTCTTCCACGGTACTCGCCGAACTAAAAGTACGCCTCCAGCGCCGCGGTGTCGGCGCGGTCGGACGACGAGCACGCGAGGGAGACGCCGACGCGCGTCGTGGCGTCGTCCGTCGAGAGCATCTGGCGCACAACTTCGCGGCGGTACGGCAGCCGGATCCGCGCCTCCCCCGAGGCTCGCATCTCCGCCTCGGTGCTCTCCACAAAGCCAAAGCAGGAGAGGGAAAAGCCGTCGGGCATGCCGCTTAGGCAGCGGTAGTTCCCGGGTGCCCCGGGCGACGGAAGTTCCTGCTGCTGCTGGGCCGCAGGCACAGAAGGCGGCGCGGCGGCCACGAGAGAGAAAGAGAGTGCCACAACGCTGTGCTCCAGCGCCGCACACACAACGTCGTCGGTCAGGTCCCGGGCACCCTCCACGTCTGCAAGCACGATCGCGTCGAACTGCGCCAAAGGTCCCTTGAACAACGTGGTTGCGGCACCCAATTCTTCCAAGGGCGGCGGCGTCGCACCCGTCTGCCGCCGCCGCCGCTCCTCCTCCAGCGCCTCATAGTAGCGGAATAGGGGCGCCAAGTGCTGCTGCCAGAGGGCACAGCGGACGGCAGAGGGCTTGGGCCGCGTCGATCCCGCGTCCCTTGTCACAGTTGCCGTATGCACCGTCCCACACCATCCGGCGGCGGCGGCGGCGGCGGCCTCCTGTCTATTCATGGCAGGATGCGGGAAGGGAAGCCGTCCAATGACGTCGTATACGTTTCCCTCAACGCCTGCTAGCGTGGCACAGCGCACAAGAAACCGTTTGTGCAGAACCTCCGAATTTAGGCCGTTGGTTGGACACATGAGCAACTCACTGTCGCGTGCCCAGCGTGTGTCCCCTTCCGTCACTAGGTGAACAACGTGCTTGGGTCGTAGGCGGCGTATCGCCTCCACCGTCATGCGCCGGCCTGTGCTAAGCACCCATCCGTGCGTGTTCACCACAACGGGGTAGCGCCGCTGCAGTGGCTCCGCAATGGCGCAAAGCTGCTCAATGGCGATCGCCGTTGCCTTCGGGCAACGCGGACGCGACCCACCGAGAAAAAAACTTCGCACAAGTTTAACTTTAGACGTGTCGCGTGGGCGCAGTAGCGGGTGCTGCACGCAATACAGGGAAATTACCCCGGGTGGAGAAAACTCCGGCTGCCCAAGATCCAAGTCCAACCAGTAACAGACGCCATGCTGCGAAAACAGGGCATTGGCAAGAAACCGCGCGAGCGTCGACTTGCCAATGTTCTGTGATCCCAACACAACCACCGTGCCGGGGCTCTGCTTCAGAATCGTGGGAATCACCTCCGGCAACAAGGCCGCGTCAATGCCGGGATCATGCCCACGCGCCACAAAGCGTGGGAGATCCATAAAGGCGTCGATTAAATGTTTCTCCTTCCCTTTAAGGCGATGCCGGCGTGTAGGAGGCACACCACAGGGATCATACGGCTGCACAACCAGTACAATGTTTGGCATCTTGTTCGCAAACCGTCCCCGCCACGAAGCAATGGTTGTCTCAACCCAAGCCCAATCAATCGTGCCAAACAGCTCCACATCATTCTCGTCCACCGCATCCTCACAAGTTTCTCTGGCCGTTGGGGGCACGACCGTGCAAGGCAAGGAGCCAGCCTTGCACGAGAATGGCGCTGGCAACGGCAACGACTCCAAACCCGCACTCTTGCTTTTGAGGCGTTGCACGGGCGTCAAAACAACCCTGTCGGCGTCCGTGAGAAGCACAACATGTTTCTTGCCAAGGAAGAAGCCCCCAACGGCAACCTCGCCCATGCCAAAACCAATGACGCCAGAAGGGCCTTGAACAGTGATTGGTCCGTTCAGACAGAGAAGTGTGTGGTGGCATGGACTCACGCCCTCGCGGCCCACGTGCATTTCAAAGAACATGGAACTGTAGCGATAGCGGCGGTCATGGGTGTGGTTCGTCGCAGCACAGCTTGCGTTCGCATGGCCGGGCGTCCCCGGCTTTTTCGCTTGCTGCTGCTGGCGGCGGCGTTCAAAGAGGCCAAAGCCTGTGGATTCTCCCGCCCTTACGGGGGCGTTCTTATCATTATTACTATTATCCTCATCTCCATCTTCCTCTTTCCCATCCCCGTCCTCATTTTCACTGCTTTCACTCCCGCTGGCCTCTGCCTCTGCCTCTGCCTCTGCCTCCTCCTCCTCCGAGAGAGTGCCACTGGAGGAGTCAAGCTCGTCGCTGCCATAGCCGGCGAAGTGGCGATCAATCTCCCTCCGTCGCCTTTCCGCGCGCGCGCCCGCGTCGTCGGCGTTGCCCCGCGCCTTTTCCTCCGACCAGGACGACGCCGTCGAGGAGGAGTCGACGTCCTCCGCCCGGCACTTCGTTCCAAAGCGGATAACGTCATCGTTGCTGTTTTCAAAGTGCTCGTGCGGGGCAGTTGGCGCTTCTCCGCGCTGCTGTCCCTGCTCGTGCAGAAGCGGTTGCCGGGGAAGCCGGCGCACCGAAAGCAACGGCCGCCAGTCGTCACCTGTCGCAGCATCCCCCGCCGACGCGCGATGTTCTGCTGCAGCCTGACGTTTCGAACGGATGACCGCGGCGACGTCAATTTCAATGTTGGCGCCACCCTCTGCGTTCCCCTCAGCGGCCGCCGGAGCCTGTCCGAGGCGGGTCAACAGCTTTTCTGGGAGTCTGAAGCGCTTCAGTGGGGGCTCCGCGTCGTTACCGGCCCAACTGCCCGCGTCCGGCGGCGCGGCGACGGCGTCCGACGGGGCCCATGCCTGCGGCGAAGGAACTCCCCCGCCGCGGGGCTGGGGCTCTGCCGCATGTTCGGGGATCTCGGTGGTGCCGGTGGAGAGGCGCCGCCGCGTCCTCCGCATAGCCGCTGCACAAGTGGTGGGGGAAGAAGCAGAAGTGAAGAGGAACGCAGGGGGAAAAAAAGAAGAAGATTTAAGAAAAAGAAAACACACACACACAGGAAGGCGGAAGTGCAAATAGAAAGTGAGAGAAATGGCGACAACCCACCTGCCCCGCCGACGTCGTGGAGGGAAGAGTGTGTCACGCCGGGCACACACGCCCACTGCAGAAAGAGCAGAGGCGGGGAAATTGAGACAGCCGGTTCGACGGCATACACACACACACACGCAGCGGCCGCGCAAGCGAGGGGGCGTACGAGGAAAGCAAAAATTAAAAAAGCGCACGACAAAAAAAAAGAACCGCAAAGATCTGCCCTCCCGCCTCTTCTACGTTGGCCCCGATGCTTTTTGCTTCCCCAGTTCGCACAGCGCCCGCGTGCGTCGCTCACATGCCCCTCACCTATCCCCTTTATCGAGTCGTTACTCGGGTTGCTTCCAAAAGAATTATTCCGTTAAACGGGCATGTATGCACACAGTCTCTCTCTCTCTCTCGCTCCTCATGTGCCTTAATGGAGTTTTTTTTTGTCTTTTTTTTCTTTTCTTTTTTTTCAGATTCTTCTCTCTTTAGGCCACACCAACAACAGACGGTCACAGACTTGCACACATGCACGCACGCACGCACATGCGCGTACATCGTTGCGGCCGCAACGACGCTGCCTTCTCCACTTGAGTCAGCCAACTGGCACTCGCGCTGCAGTCACCTCCTGTTGTGTCCTCCGCCCCAGCTACTCCTCTGCGGCTGCAAACGTGACGGTCTTGCCACTCCCCTTTCGGCCCGCCCCCGCCTTTTTCTCTGACGCCGCTATCGAGGCATTCAACTCGGCACGTGCCAGCAGCTGTCGTTTCTGCTCCTCTAGAATACGAGCAAAGGAGTCCTGCGTCCGCTCTGACCGCAGGCTGCGGCGGGAGCTGCGCAGAGAAAGACGCTCCTGTATCTTTTTTTGCAGTGCCTTGGCGTGTGCGATGCCCTGCCGCAGCGTCATCCGCGCGGCCTTTCCGGCAGACTTGGCGATTTCCATCGCCTTCTTGTGTTCCTCGTCGAATACACCGCCAGCAGCCGCCTTCTGAGCGGCAGTCGACCGCGGCGGTTGTCGTTCCGGCTGCTTCTTGCTGGCGCCGTTGCCCTTCTGGGAGTCCTGCTCTTTTGCCGTCCCGCCGCGAGACGCTGGGGCCGTCTCTTTTTTGCTGCGCTTCTTCGGCGGCTCTTCGTCCTCCTCGGGCGCAGCTTCCTTCCTGGCCTTCTGCGCCTTCCGCGTGCCCGCGGCGCCTGCTGCGGCCGTGACCGCGGCTGCTTCCTTCTCCTCCTCCCTGGCTTCCTTGGCTACGACGGCTTCCGGCTCAAGCTGCTCCCTTTCCCCCCTTTCCTCCTGCATCAGAGCCGCCTGTGCCCGCTCGTTCTTTGCCAGCAGAGCCCGGCGACTACGCACCTTCAGCTCTCCGTCGGCGCCAATGCGGAAGCGCAGGGACTTTTGCCTCCGTATGTCGTCCAGCATCTTCGCCCGCTCTGCCTGCAGCGACGCGGCAACGTCGCCCCTGATGGGCAGCACGCAGGTGAGCACGCCCATGTCAGCGTCCATCTCGTACTCCGCCGCCTCGGCGTTCACCCGCATTCCGTCCGGTATGGGCAGCTCCAGTCGGTACTTCTTTGTGTGCTTGCTCGTGTCGACGACGAGCCTCTCATCCGTCGTCTCGCTAACGTCTACGTGTGCCGAGGGGACGTGGTGCAGGGTCACCGTCACAATAATTTGCTTCTTCTTGTGGTGCACCTCCATGCCGTACGGCGGCTCCTCGAGGCGAGGACCCCGCGATGCGGACGCCGCGGCGGGGGCGGTCCGCGGCCGCTTCGTCCGCTGCTTCCTCGTCCCCTCGGCCGCCTTCACGCCGCTACCCGCCGCGCCCCCCGATGCCGCGGCGCCCGGGGCGTCGTCAGCCAGCAGCAGCCGCCGCCGCAGCTCCTCCACCTCCGCTGGCAAGATAAGGGCGCCCCTTCGCCTGCGGCTGCTGCCGCTTGTTGCGGCGGCGGTGGGTTCCACGACACTCCTCCCGCGCCGCTCCCTCTGGCGTTCCTTTGCCGCCTCCTCCTTGCGGGAGAGTCGCGCGTGCTTGGCTATCTTGCGAAGCTCCGCCTCCTCCTTCTTCATTTGCGAGGACGAGGGCATCGTCCGTGTTGCCCCCTGCCACTATCAACCCGCCCGCTGCCGCGCCTTGCCTGTGCCTCCCGCCAGGGGAGTCAGAAGAAAAACAAGACTTTAACTACTGGCCCTCTTTCTCTTTCGTTCTATTTCTCACTGTACGTACGTGTGCGTGTGTTTTGTCCTCGCCCGTTCGTATCGCTCGCTTCTGCGCTCTCTTTTCTGGCGTCCGTCGTGCGGTCTTCCCCTCAGCAGCAGAAAAAATTGCAGAGCAAAGACGCACATACACACACGCCCGCGTACAAAAGGAAAAGGAGAATGGGAAAGAAGCAAAAAAAAGGGGGAAAAAAGGAAGCGTAAAGAGCAGCGTTGGAGTTATAATGGCAAAGGACGGTAGAGGAAGAAATAAACGCCACGAGAGGCAGAGAGGCAAAAAAAAACAAACAAACAAACGAACAACAACAAAAGAAAAAGATAAAGGAAAAAAAACGTAGCAAGGGGAGACATGACGCAATCCATCGGTGTGTACACACACACGTACACACACACACACATACATAAGGCTACGCAAGCACTACAGACGTACAGCTGTACATACGCAACGACCCTCGCATGTCTGTCTGCAAGGGGAGTTGTCGGGTGGGCGGTTTCTCCGCGCCCCCGTGTGTGTCTGCGACGTGACCATTCATTGATGATAGGAAGCCCGCACACCGACACACCTTGCCCAGGACAAGGAGTAAAAAAAGCAAACACAATACAAAAAAAAAAGAAGGGGGAAGAAAAAGAAAGAAAGAAAGAAAGAAAGGCAGTCGGAGTTACGACGAGGACTGACAGGCCAGAAAAAAGAGAAAAAAAAAGGGGAAAGGATTAGTCCCTCGTCGTGGAACCGCTCTTCGTGCTATATGTATGTATAATATACACATATATATACGTGCATATATATATATATATTATAAAATTTACATCTCTTTGTCTTTTGTCCCTCTTCACTCTGCCACGTCCGGCTTTTTTGTTTTGCTTGTTTTGTCGTGTTTTTTGTCGCGTGCGGGGACGTCTGCGCCGCCCGCGTCGTGGAACGACCAAAGCAAAACGGTAAAAGCAGGAAGAGAAAAAGAAAAGGAAAAACCGCGCGCGCGCGCGCGCTCTGCCGGCCGCCCACATCGCGCCCACCTGCGACGGGAGGCAGCAGCGCGGAACTGGAACAAGAAGAAAAAAAGAGGGAGGCGGATGAGATAAAATAGGCGTGGCACACGAATTTAGGCCCCAGACGAAGAAACGTAGGGAGAAAACAGAATGGAAATCCACAAAACAAAAAAAAAAAAACTGACGTGGCGGCTGGGGAGGAAGGCGCACCCACCTGCGGGCTACAGCGTCCACGGCACAATCGTCACCCCCAAATTCAATTCTTTTGGTTTGAGGGAGCCCACGGCCGGGTGTACGCCCTCGCGCGCCGGCGCGGGCGGCGACGGCGAACGCGACGCAGAGAATTGCCGTCGTCTGTCCCCTCCCCGCCCGTCTAGCCGCTCCTCCCCCTCCTCGGCGCCAGCGGTGTGGCGTGGCGGTGGACTGTGGGAAGGCCACTGCACGCACCTCTCCAGGGCCGTGATGGGCGAGAGGTGGCGCAAGTCAAACGCCGCGACCTGCCGCGAGCGCCTAATCACCGCAACCGCGCGACGCTCGTAGAAGTTCAAGCTACCCGTGGAGTACCACGGCGCCTCCGGTCGTCTGCGTCGCGTGGAAGCTCCATCCTCGTTCAGTGCATTCTGAAAGTGCAGGTAAAACTGAGCCGTGTTCTCGCAGGCTCGGCGTAGTCGCGCAACGGAGGCCGCCTGCTTGGAGCCAACGAGGCCGGCAAGTGTCGCATCATCACCCTTGGGCCGCGCCGCTGCCGCATCGGGCGTGGAAGCAGTAGGAAAATTTGATCGAGGCCCCAATGTTGGCGGGGAAGGCACTGTCCCAGCAACGCCCCCCGCCGTAGGGCTCAGGCTGCGTTCGCGTTCGCGGGCGCGGTCCGGGGTGTCGCCGGGTGCGGCGGCGCTGGACGCCGTCTTCGCTGGGGCGGGTGAGAAGGAACCGGGCGACAAATTACGCGGCGCATTACCCGACCTCTCCGCCGATCGCCGCTGCTGAAATTTCAGGGATACGAGTTCCCGTCGCACAGCCCGCAGTGTCAGGCCTTCCGGGAGTTCCGATTTACTCGGCTGTCGGATGGACCGGCCGGATTGGGCACCCGGCGTGTATGCGCGCAGCATCGCCGATCCCGCCAACGTCTGTCGCTTTGCCTGCGTCGGCTTCGGCGTCCCGGACTTTTTTCCTGACTGAGAGAAGGCTGTAGCTGAGGCATCATTTCTCGACGCAGTTGGTTCCTGTGCCGCAAACAAAGACGGGTACGTGCATGTGGCAAAGGAGTGTGCCTCCTGTGAAATGTTTGTCGTGCACTCGCGTGAGTGCCTCGGCATTGGCTGGTACAAAGGCGAATTGCTGTCGCCAAGGACACTGTCCTCATGCAAGTATCGATGGGCCTTGTGGGACTTGTACCCGGGCTGCCACGGCATCAAGGCGGGTGCCAAGCGAAAGCAATCGTAACTGGTGCAGTTGTTTGCATCAAAGTCCCTTTCAGAGAACGGAGGTGTCGGTATCGCCTCTGGACGACGCTTACGGCGGAGGCCAATGTGGTAGTTCATGGAGGATGTTCGCTCCTTTGCGGGGGCCGACTGAGGCTGCGGCAGTGACTGCGTCTTTGCCCGCTCCCCCTGCATCCCCGCCTGCGTGATGCTCCCCGAGTTCGCGGCGCTCCCTCTCTCGCCGTGCAGTCGCGCCTGCAGGCGCTCCTCCGCCTCCGCCATCATCGCCGCCTCCGTCGCGCGGTACTGACTCAGCATTTCACGGTACTGCTCCAGGACGGCATTACGGCTATCCAGGCCCGTCATGAGAAAATACAATTCGCCCTTAACGCGCCCCACGGTTTCAAGAACCACCGAACGAAGTGTGTCGACGGTGCGGAAGAAGAGTCGCTCGTCGTACTCCCACTGCGTCATACTCGGGAACGTCCTCTCGACGAGGCCGGAAAGCACAATCTGCTCAAGCTGCTCCTCCGTAAACTTCTCTGGCATAATTCCAGCCGTCCACTGCAACTTCGAAGGTCCCTGTCCAGCCCGTTCCGCAGCGTGCCCAATGGCAGCCTCACAGATAACAATGGAAGCCCAGCTCATCAGTGTCTCACGGTAGGTGCGAACAAAGAAGGACCGAGATGAGTCTGCCTCAAACGACACGGACAGGATAGTTTGAAAAAAAGCTCTATAGCTATGCACCACATCCGCTAGGAGTTCAAACGTGACAGGTGGGAAGGCATCAGTGAACTCTTCCGTACGTATCAATCGATTTAGGCGCACGCTCTGGAGAATGACTTGCATAACAGACTGCAGTGGCAGTAGCGCGGGTTCTGGATGCATAAAGTTATTCATTGCGGACAGGAGCGTGTTATTCCCCCCTTCAACGGTCTCGTGATCCCATGCGGAAGCAAAATCCCCATTGTCGTGCCGTGCCTCGTCCGATGACATGGGCGTCTCATATGTACTAAACGGCGCCACGCCGTATCCGCCAAAGGCAATAATAAGCAGTGGTGCGAGCGTCTTTGGGCGCCAGTCATCCTTCTCTCGAGACGCCGTTGCTCGCGACTTGCAACTGCTCTTGCGAATTGTAGTAGTAGTAGTAGCCGTATTGGACGTGCCATCCATAAACCGCTCCCGGCTTTGTAGCGTGGCGCTCTTGGCAAAATTGGGAGGGCGCTGCCATAATGCGATGTGACGTGCCGTGCGCATTGGAAGCCCGCAGGCATGCAGAGGCGGACGCTGCATCACGGGAACAGTGGAGGAGAGCCAGATGCCCTTGCGAAGGGCCACGCTTTGCAGCGCCTGCGTGAGTGACATGGAATCCTGGTGAAGAAAGTAGCGGTCATCAACCCCGGCTTCCGAGCTGCATGCCGCCAGCGTCGTATTCGTCTCTGAGAGAACTCCACTAAAGCCACAGGAGCCACAGAACGGATGCGTTGGCCGGGGTGAGGGTGCTCGTGAAGACGAGGGCCTCCAATCACTCTCCGCGGCTGTCTCTTGCCTCTTCCCGCACGAAGCAGCAGACGCCGCCCGGCTGCGCTCACGCAGGGCGCGGTAGTCCTCCGGATCCCCCTCATACAGCTCCACGGGGAGCGAACGCATGAGGACATAGGTCACCAGGCGCGCGGCAGCCTCGGCGCACTTTTGCAACGCGGGTTCCTCCCAAAGGAATTTTAGCAGCCGCTTGACATGGCTGTGCGGGGTTGCTTCCACCGGCGTATCAAGCAGCGTCTCACAGACGCCTGCCATGCCCTCAAGGTGGTGGGCTTTGAAGCCTGCCGCAGCCCAGGTCCCGCTGGTTTCATCGCCTCTTTCCTGTACCGACTGCCGCGAGCCCAAATCAAGGCTTCGAAGTGTCTGCTGGATGTGTCGCCGTACCGCTTGAGTGCGGCGCTCCTGCTCAATGACGAGTGGGTCACGCGGCGCCTCGTCGACACGTTCGTCGTCGTTTCGGAGGATCTCCGGCAAGCCCAGCCGATACGACGAGGGCATCTTAGCCATCATCGCAATCGACTCCCCGTGCCGGGCAGAGAGCGTAAAATCCAAATTCCTTGCCTCCTCGTCATCCCCAGCTGCCGGTGATGACACGTTACTCCGCGAGGAAGCGTTTGCGGAGGAACCGGCTGCTTCCGCCTTTGCCTCCTCCTCCTCCTCCTCCCCCGCCTGTTGCTGCTGCTGGGGTTCGTCCGGATCTGGTACAAGCTGCGAGAGCACAGGCACCGGAAAGGTTCGATTGCACCACTCCAGCGTTGCCTTTCCGTAGTATTTCTCGTAGAGGTCAACGAGGTAGTGAAGCTGCTCGCGCAACCGCCTCTCGGCACTCGCCGGGTCCTTGCAACGCGGCATTTGCCCGTCTGTGGAACACAAATGTTCATTCCTGGCGGCTGCCTCTGCCCCCATGTTTTTGGAGGCGGGCTCCCTTGCGTCAAGGGCAGCATCTCTGAGCGTTCCCTCAGAGGCAACACCAGCAGCAGTACTCGTGGCGTTGTCAGTGTCAGCAACGTCTCCAGACGCAGGCGGAGGAGGAGGAAAGGCGTCGGAGGACGCAGGTGTGGGGTTGGTCCCTGTAGTCTCCTCCTGAAGAATCTTTTTCGCCGCGTAGTAGGCGTAGAGTCGCTCACGCCTCTCCCGTGGTGTGAGCCGCACGTAGCGAACCGGGGCATTGAAAACGGCATTACATCTCTTTCCGGTGGACTTGCCACCTGCTGCTGCTGCTGCTGCGGCGGCGGCGGCGGCAGCGCCCTGCATGGGGGAGGCCCCCTTGGTGGAGGAGGAGCAGCGGGAGTAGTGGAAGCAGCTGCAGGCGGCCCGTGTCCCTTGCGCGCTGCCTCCCGCCCTGCCGCTGGCCACTTTGCCGGGACGTAAGGCACCGCCGAAAGTGGGCGTTTTACTCGGGTTCGAGGCTCGCCTCCCCGGCGCGCACGCGACGCCGTCGACGCGGCTCATGGCCGCCCAGTCCTCAGCGGCGCCCCGGAAGCCGGGAAGCAACACGCAGCGGCACGCCCCCGCACTTTTTTTGTTTTTTTTCCTTTTTTTTTTGTCTGCCGCCGCTGCCGTGTGTGTGTGTGTGCGTGTGGCAGACACGTGGGCAGACACGTGGGCAGACACGTGGGCAGACACGTGGGCAGACACGTGGGCAGACACGTGGGCAGACAGGCAGCGGCGCCGCGCCCTTCTCCTTTTCTTTTCCTTCTTCCTGTTTTTGTTGCTGTTGACTTTGCGTGACGCGGAGGAAAGACGATGACACAATTAAAAAAAAATGGACGGGGAAGAGGGGGGGCTGCGGCGAAAGAAGGGCGAGAACAAAAACACGCAACCGCCGCCGCACGAGGGGCACGACGCACTCGCCTCCGTCCACGCCGAGAGAGAAAGAGAGAAATTAGTAGGGAGAGTGCGACGAATAGATGCAGAGGAAGAAAACCTGCAAGACCAAAGAAAGAAGGAAAAAGAAAACACAAACACAAACACAAACACAAACACAAACACACACGCACAAGCAACACAAAAACACACAGACGCCAAAAACAAAAACAAAAAAAAAAGTAGAAGAACGACGTTTAAAGACCG
>NW_021704455.1:0-2979 GCF_003719485.1 Trypanosoma conorhini | reverse complement strand
CGTGTGGCAGACACGTGGGCAGACACGTGGGCAGACACGTGGGCAGACACGTGGGCAGACACGTGGGCAGACACGTGGGCAGACACGTGGGCAGACACGTGGGCAGACACGTGGGCAGACAGGCAGCGGCGCCGCGCCCTTCTCCTTTTCTCTTCCTTCTTCCTGTTTTTGTTGCTGTTGACTTTGCGTGACGCGGAGGAAAGACGATGACACAATTACAAAAAAAAAAATGGACGGGGAAGAGGGGGGGCTGCGGCGAAAGAAGGGCGAGAACAAAAACACGCAACCGCCGCCGCACGAGGGGCACGACGCACTCGCCTCCGTCCACGCCGAGAGAGAAAGAGAGAAATTAGTAGGGAGAGTGCGACGAATAGATGCAGAGGAAGAAAACCTGCAAGACCAAAGAAAGAAGGAAAAAGAAAACACAAACACAAACACAAACACAAACACAAACACACACGCACAAGCACACAAAAACACACAGACGCCAAAAACAAAAACAAAAAAAAAGTGAGACGCGTTTAAGCCGCATCGCTCCTTCATCTCCACCGCGCTCCCTGTCCTTTTCGCCATCGGTCGCTCTCCCGCCACATCGTAATGTGGGCACACGTAGGCGTCCTCCTCAGGGAGAGAAGAGTCATTTCTCGTCTCGCGTTGATTGTCTGCTTGATTGCTTTCTCTCTCCCTCTCCCTCTCTCTCTATATATGTGTGTTGCCACGGTGGCTTATTAGCTCACTACCCACGCTCCGCTGTTATTTCCGCCTGCAAACAAGTGAGGCAACACCGCACAAGACGTACACGGACATGTGGATGCCAATATATTACAAATAAATATATATATATATATAAATACACGTATGTGTGTGTGTATATTATATATATATATATATATATACCAGATGGAAGCGTGGAAATATGCGGAAGGACACACACACATACATAGGCGCGTGCACATGTGTGTGACTCCGTGTGTGTACGTATGTGTGTTGTTTATATACATCGTGGGGAGGGGGAGAGGAGGAAGACGGTAAAATGCGTGCATACGCGCACATAAATATATATATATATAAGTGAGGAAATATATGTAGAAATTAGTTAGTGCGAGGAGGCGCAGAGGCGCGAGGGGTAGTGAAAGATGTGGGGCGAGTAACCACCGTGTGAAAAGAATGGAAGAACAAAAAAAAAACAACAAAACAACAACACGCACACAGACAGTGGGAGAGAGAAAGATGAAAAAAAAGCATGATGTAAAGAAGAGAGCGAAGGTAAAGGTCCTCTCACGGCGTTCAATTACCCACAATCCGCACACGCCCACGCACGCAGAGAGGGAAGGAGAAAGAGAGAAATACACACGCACGCAGGTGCGTGGGGGTGGGGGGCTCTGCCGGGTGCCGCCTTGCAAGCGAGGGAGCACCGCAGCCGCGTGGAGTGGCCGCCACCACCCCCCGCAGTCGCCACACGCCCATGCGCCTCGTTTCCCCCCCCCCCCCTCCCCTCCTCTTCCTCCGCACGTTTTACTTTTATTTTCGCCGCCGCCGCCGCCGCCGCCGTCTGTCTTTTCTCCCCGCTGCTCCCCGCTGCGCCTCCCCCGCTGCGACCCCGGGACGCAGGAAACGTCAACGCGAGCGGCGCTGGGCATTCAACAAAAAAAGGGGCAAAACGCCACAATCGGTGGTCGGTGTTTTTTTTTCGTTTTCGTTTTCATTTTTTTTTCGTTTCTTCCTTAAAGACAACACCTGCCGTTGGCGCGGACGGAGAGGAGGAAGCGGCGGCAAGGAACAGGTACAACAAAGGCGCTGGCGCGCCGACGGCAGACGCGGAGAAAGACGCTGCCGATGGTGACGAAACAAAAAGAGGAAAAGACAAAAATAAATAACGGGGAAGTAAAAGAGAGAAACCTCGTCGGCAAAAGAAAAAGAAAAGAAAGAGGCAGGCGGAAAAGAACGAGGCAGGCGGAAAAGAAGCCCCGTGGGCACCACAACGACGGGGCCAACGCGTGCGTGCATGCATGCAACGCGGCGTCGCGCCTCAAGTAATCCCATTGCAGTACGGCATTGCAATAATGCTGCAATAACAAAGTGTGTGCGCGTGTTCAGCGGTTCAGGGGAGGGGTGGGGTGCAGGGGCGCTTGACACCTCGCTGGCTGTGTGCCCAGTGGCCGTGACAGCTGCGTCCGTGCCCGTCGCGCCTCCCGCCGCAGAGCAACCAAAAAATGAAGCTCGATATTTTTGCCTGTGAGGCTGTCGTGCCCCCCCCCCCTCTCTCCACACATACGCACACAAACACAAAGCCAGAGGGAGCGTGCGCAACCAATAAAACAACAAAAATGAAGAGAGAGAGAGAAAAAAAAGGGGGGGGTGCAGGAAGAAGCACGTGTGTTGTGTCTCAGCGCCCTCGCCCCGCAGAAACAGCTCCGCACGCAGAGGCAGGAAGGAAACAAAAAAGCCATAAAAAACGGGAGAAAATAAAGATAAAAAAAAGAAAAACCAAACAAACAAACAAACAAAGAAGAAAAAACATGGAACATTGGAACTTATACAAAAAAAAGACATGCGCCTGGCCGAAGGCTCGTCTCTTATACTCCTGCAAGAACAAAGTACAACACCAAAGAGGGGGATGAAAGGAGGATAAATGCATTGGCGCAGGGCGCGCCACGCTTCCTCCAAATACGAGGGGATCTACCCGGCCCACACGCCCTTGCACACAGAGAGAAGCGCAACAACAGCAACTCATGAAGCACATGCTACGGCAGCAGCGTTCCCGCGCCGTGAACTGGCGAGGTGGTAGCCGTTGTGCAGGCCACGCAACCACCGGAGCCCCCGCGTGGAGGACGCCATTACTGTTATTAGCCTGAGGGTGAGTGATGGGGAGGAGGGAAAGGGGGGAGGGTGCAAGCACGCAAAGCAAAGCAAAGCAAAAAAAAAAAACACCTTCACGCGCACTGGTCTTCAACGCGGTGTTTTTTTCCCCCCTCCCTT
>NW_021704436.1:7887-19473 GCF_003719485.1 Trypanosoma conorhini | reverse complement strand
AGAGAAGGGGAAAGGGTGGAAAGCCCAAGTCGAGCGCATTGTTTCGCCCCTTGTGCGTTGGAGAAAGATAAAGGGGTAAAAATGTCTAGCACGTGGGAGTAATGGTCCAGATCCTCTACCTCTGCCACCGTGTCCGCCGCGTTCTTGTTCATTTCCCCACCACCTCTCCGTCGCCGCCCACGCGGTTGCTCCTCACCTCCGCTCCTGGCCCGAGTTGAAGCATCTCATTTTTATTGCTGCCTGTGTTTCGTTGTTCTCTTTTTTTTGTCTTCTATTTTTGCGTAGGTCTTTGTTTTGGTTGGTACCTCCTTTCATCCACGCGCCTCACCTTGTTTTTTTTTTGCGTTTTTCATTTTTCTCTTTTCTTTTTTCTTCTTCATGCCTCCCCGCTCTCACTCTTCTCCTCCTGCCACTTCCTCCATCCCTCTTCTCTCCACCCTTTTTTTTTCCATTCTGCTTTCGCTGGGACCGCAGCAGCGGCGACGGCGACCAGCAACGCGTAATGAGGGGCGGCGCCGCGAGGAATGGGCGAGGGGGTTTGTTGCGTCGGGCCGCACTGAGCACGTCTCTACATTGGAAAGCTCGGCGCCTCCTCCACGCCGCACCATGGGCAGCGCTTGCCGAGAACAATGTACCGATTCCAGTCCTCCGGGTTTGCCGGGCGTTGGCAGTGGCGGCAGCGTGTGAGACCCCCAGAAATAACCGGGTAGCCGGTGACGGCGCACTCGGGAAAGACCTCTCCGGCCGGCGACCGCAGTGCCCCCTCAAACATCTCCACATGATTTTGCGGGTCCATCGTCGTGGGCAGGTGCGGGTCAAAGCTGCTTTCAATGGAAATGGTCAACACCCACTTGTTGACTTCCTCCTCCGCGGCCGTATCCACGCTCGACGACTTTGGTAGGGCGTATTTTTTGGGAAAGTCCGTGCAGTCAAAGCTGCTGCTATCCAGGACCGAGCTGTCGGTGACACCTTCCCCGATCTTTTCCGTGATGTCGAGAAAGTGGTTTAGGTAAAGGAACGCAATGGCCTCTGAGCCAGCAACCTTTGCGGCTATGCCGGCGTCGAAGAAGGCCTTCTCCGGTGCAATGTACGGAATCCATCGTGGGAGGCCGAGCAGCAGCTTCAGCGCGTATTCGCCCAAGGAGAGCTCCATCATGCGCGGGGCCGTGTAATAAATGTGAATGATATGCGCAAGTGCGTTGGCTCTTTCGATATCCTCTGGCTTTTGCCCAGATGTGGCCATGCTCTCGGAGACATTGATGAGACTCGTGTGAAAGCGATCTAACTTCAAGTTGCTTTCGGCCGTCACCGGCATCATGGGAACAAGTCGCTCGGCCATGTCCAACCAGGTGTCATAGAAGCGAAAGTCGCCTGTGTCAAGGGGCAACTCCTCCACCACTTCTAGCGCCTGTGGCAACTCGCCCTTGCCAAGGTGGTACTTCATCTGTAGCCCTGCTACGTACTTCAGCTTCTCCGAGGTCATCTGCTTTGCTATACGAATGGCATTCTCCCAGTCGTTGTTAGAAATGTACGTCTTAAGCGCAAACTCGGGGTCAATCTCCTCCACCACCTTGGCGTCCTTGATTCCACCGTTTTCAATGCTGTCCTGCACAATAGCCCGCTTCACGTAGTCCTCCAGCTCGGGGCTAATGCGCTTGGCCAGGTATTCCGCAAGGTCAAACTTCTTCCCCTGTACATACATGTTGATGGCGCCCTTGTAGTCCTCGCAATCCTCTAGGCATTTACCCGCCTCAACGTACCGTTGGGCCTCCTTTAGCTTTTCCGTGGCGACGCGCAGGACGCCTTTCAACATATTGCGGTCGTGCCTCTGAGCCACCTTCACCGCCCGCACCCAGAGATTTGCCAAGACGTTAGAGTCCGATACTTGCTCCGGTGTGGCGCCAAGGTAATTCTCAATAGCCAGCTGATACTCACCGTGCTCCTCCAGCACCGCACCTGCCTTCTTAGGGTCATTTGACTGGAGTGCAATACGCTTGGCAATCTCGCCAAGCATCTCCGGATAATGCTCCTTTGCCACCCGTTGGGCCTCTGTGTAGAGACGGCTATCCATGTACATTTTCAACAGCGGCTCTGGGGCGCCGGCACGGATAAATAAGGACTCCGCCTCACGATAGTTGCCCTTTTGGAATAGGTCTCGCCCGTTTGCCTGAAGAATAGAAGAAATAGCTGTCTGATCGTACCCTTCTGCAACACGCATGGCGTTTTCAAACTCGTGTTGGTGCAAATACATATCGATCGCCTCGCGTGGTTTACCGGACTTTAAAAAGGCATCCTCCGCCATGCGGAAGTCGCCTTGATCCTCGTAGTGCATGGCGTACTTTAGGTAAACGTAGGGGAGTTTGGCGGGTTGGGCAAGCTGGGCCCACTGCAGTGCCAATTCAAACTTTTGCGCCTCTAACGCGGCATCAATGCCGGCGTCCACGAGGGAAAACTTCATGAGTAGCCGCACGCCGTCCTCAGCCTCCACCACCATGGCGCGTGAGAGCACCACCTGCTTTGCCGCATTCGCCCCACCGTGCACCTTGGCAACCCGCACGGCATCCTCCCATAACTCACGGTCACGGTACATATTAACCGCCCGTCCCCAGTCTTTTCCAGCCACGTAGTGCGTCTCTGCCATTTTGAAATTGTTCTCCTTCTCAAACTGGGCCGCCAGGGAAAGGTGCGTTTTGAGTAAGTAGTCCGGGCGATACGCCTGAACAAGGCGAATCATATTTGTGTAGTCACGCGTCTTTTTGTACATGACAATTGCCTGGTCTGGTTCATTCACCTTTAGGTAGATGCGCTCTGCCCCGGCGTAGTCGCCCTTCGTCTCAAGCTGCTTCGCCTGATCCACAAAAAGAGCCACAAGCTGCTGCTGCGAGAGGTGGCGCTGGGCCACGCGATACATGTGATCTGACATGCCCGCACGACTGTACATCTCCACCGCTTCATTGACGGAACCCGCCTTAATGTAGAACTTCTCCGCGTCCCCGTACTGGTGCAGCTCCTCGTAGTGGTGGGCAATGTTTTTGTAAAAGCCCCTCACATTCTTGTCGTTGTCGGCGCCCACGGCCTGGCTTTCGAGAATGTGTGTTGCCTTGCTCCACTGCCGCGAGTCAATCGCCGCCTTCACAGCCTTGCTGTACTTGTTTGCCTCAATGTAGTGATTAATCGCCTGATCCACGTGTTTCTGGCCAACAAGGTAGTCGCCCCATGCCTCTTCCAGCGCCGCAACCTGATCCGGGTGGGTTCGCTTGGCAAACTCCACGGCACGGCTGTAGACGTGGCCCTTTTTGTACGCCTCAATGGCGCGATCCCCCATCTTGAGTTTATCGAAGAAGTCGCCAGCCTTCTCAAACACCTGCGCCTTGAAGAGTGCCGCCGCGATGGCCTCCAGCAGTTGTGGCTCGGGTCTCAACTCGTTGGCCGAGACGACGTTTGCCGCCCGTGAGGGTGTGCCACCTCGCAAGTACAAGTTGATGGCTTCAATGAATTTGCCCTCCCGCTCCTTTTGCTCCCCGGCCTTCCCAAACTGGCCAGTCTCCATCAACCAGTTGTAGTACTGCGCCCGCTTGCTCGCCAGCTCGGGCCAGCCACGTGCCTCGGCGATGTTGATGCTCTCGTCAAAGCGATTCATCTCCTCCCACATGGCCATCACCTCCTCTGTTTTACCGTTTTCAAGGAAAACCTGCTCGGCCCGCCTGTAGTCCTTGTTCAGCATAAAAAGTTCGGCCCGCACTGTGTAGTGTTCATAACCATCTGTGAGACCCTCACTGGCCTTTGCCGCCGCCTCCGCAAGTTCATTGATGTGGTTCAGCGCGTTTACCTTCGCGACGTCGCCCAGGGCCGCGTAGCAGCGTTGGGCGATGTGCAGCTTCATCTCCTGCAGTGACACCGTTGCCAAATTGGCCCACATTGCCTCCGTCTCGGGCGTCAGTGCAATCTGGTCTAGCAGGTCGCATGCCCGGCTGTAGTCGTGATCCTTCATGGTGGTGCCGAACTCAATAAGCGCCTCGTCGAGGCCGTAGGCGACGGTGTTGATGCCCTCGTCGACAATCACCTCCGTCTTGCCGTTGCCGCGCTCAATGCCCTCCACCTCGCCCTTGATGGGGACAACCGCGACGCGATCCGGGGCGTCAATGCTGTACCACACACACAGCTCGACACGGTTCTGGGCCAGAACAACGTCGCTGCCGGGAACCCATTGAACGTAGGTGCAGTAGTTCAGCAACGTGGTGCGGGTTTGCTCCTCCACATCGTAGAGAAACAGCTGGTGCTGCTTGTCACGAAAGAGCAGCTTATTGGCGCGGTAATTGAGCTCAAGCCAGTCAATCCGGCTTTGGTGGGCGACACGGGCGACGCTGATGCCGCTGCCGAGGTCGTCAATTTGAATGGTTTGGCGATCAATTAGGTAGGCAATGAACTTGCGTGTCTGCTGCTCGTCTCCCCCGCTATTCTCGCCGGGCTCATACACGCGGACGGAGATGCGGTGGGCGTTGCGCTCCTCCGTGCGACAGGTGCCGAGAAGCTCGTGCTTGCCGTACTCAATCAGGCAAAGCTCCCCAGCCGAAAACACCATGCAAACCTGTGGATTGTCGAACACGAACTTTTCGCGCCCCGACAGGTGCCACTCCACCTCCGACAGCTTGCAGGAGATGAGGTCACCGACAAGCAGCGTCGTGGAGGTGTAGGCCACCAAGTAGCGGTCGTGGTAAACGTTGACCCGCTGCACCTCGTAGCCCATGTTCGAGCGAAGCACAATGCGGGTTCCCGTCGCCAGTCGTTTCACAATGACTTGATTTGGACTGACGTATGTAAACTCAAACGCACCACGAAGGCGGTATCGTTTCAAGCAGGCGTCAAACATGTCTACCGCGCCTGTCAAAGTCCCCGTCACAATGCGACTCCCGTCCTGCTTCCACGCCATGGCGGAAAAGGAGCAAGAATTGGGAAGCGTTATAACCGTCCCCTCCTCCCATTTACGCGAGCGCAGATTGTAGTCGAAAAGGCGGAACTTCTCGCGGCACGCCAGCGCAATCGTCTGCCCACTGGGGTTAAAGCATCCCACGGTGAACTCCCCCTCCACCTCCACCTTGTAGTCGATGTTCTGCGCCTTCTGGCCGTTGCGGTCGTAGAAGGTGACCCGTCCATTTTGCCCCGCCGCGCAAATGTGTTCCCCCCAGAGCAGGACATACGGGGCGCAGGAGTGGTGGAAAATCTTCTTCGAGCCCGCCGCCTCGTTCGTCTCCTCCGAGTCAAAAGTGTACTGATACACAGAGCCGTCCAAGTGCCCACAGACGACTTTGTTCCCGTCGGAGTGGCTCGCCACGGACACCACGGCGTGTTCGTGGGAGTAGAGGGACTGAGCCTTATTGGACTTCAGAATACCAACCTTCACCTTCCCGTCCAGCGTCCCAAAGACGACGAGGTCCACCCCCTGCGTGGTCTTCGGCCAACACACACAAGTGACCGCACTGCTCTGCGGAAATTTGCTGCAGATGGCCTTCTTATCTCCCCACTCGTGCCCAATGCGGTAGATGGCCACCATGCCGTCGGACTGCGCCACCGCAATCCTGCTGCTGTCCGGGGAAAACACCATGCCGCGTATCACAAACAACTTTCCGTTCGAGTTGTCCGCCGCCTTCGTGGGAAACTTGTCGCGACGCTCGCCGAACTCGTCGTAGAGGTTGACAGAACGATGGTTGTCGGCAACCGCCAACCGTTTGCTGTTTGGCGACCAGCAGATGGCCTGCACCCGCGCAAACGCCGGCTGTGAGGCCAGCAACGTCTTGTAGTGTTTCACTTGCATATCAGCTGGCAACTATCGTCCCGGGGAGCGCGCCGTTAACGTCGGCTCCTCCTCTTCTATTTTTCTTTTCCTCCGCTCACGCGTCCCCCGACGCACCAGGACGACGGCTCTCTCTATCGCACCCTCTCACGCGCGCCTATGGCCTCCTCCTCGTGTGCGAAGGAAACGGCACTGTCGCGGGCAAAGCTTGGCCAAAGGCAAGAGGGAGAAAGCAGCGGGTAAGTAAATCAGCGGCAAAACAAAACAAAAAAAAAACAAGGGCGGGGGGGGGGGGTTCAACGCGGGAGAGCGGCGCGCGCGCACACACACACACGCGTGGCTCTCGCCCCGAGTCAGCACGGCGGCCAAAAACAGAGTACGCCCTCAGAAGCTGAGGGCGCCGTCGTCCCCCTCCTCCTCCTCCTCCTGAGCATCGCAGCCGGGGGCCGCCGGAGTGCCGGCCGAAACGCCTTCTTGACGCAGCGACTGCAGCAACGCACGGCGCAGCTGGCGAAGTGGCACCTCGTCGTCGCAGCGTGCGACGTCAAACACGCCGGCGCCAGCCGGCCCAAGAAGGGAGGAAAAAAAACTCCGATCCACGCAGCTCCGTCGCACGGCGAAGAAAAGCGCCTCCGCATCTGTAGCCTTTCGACGCGTCACCACGTTGTACAGCACCAACGCATCCTGCCGCGTTGCTGTGGCAGCCACGGCAGTCTCAGCATTCGTCACCCCTGCAGCTTGCACAGTTTGACCCGTTTGCATCCGCTTCGGCAGCCTCCTTCGCGCCACGGCAGAGCAGAGCAGGGGAAACGGTCGGCTCACGTCAGTGGGCTTCGTGAAAAGTGCCTCAATCCAGCGGACATCACGCATCTCACTGTCGGCCACAGACATGAAAAGAGTGGAAAGTAGCCGCTGCGACCACCACTCACGGCCGTAATGAAGCAGTAGCTCATCGCCCTCCTTCAGGTCAATGATAGGAACGAGCGTCAAGAGACGGCGATCGTCGTCGACAATCAGCTTCACATTGGCCTTACGCGTTAAGGTCTGTAAGAGTCTTTGCGCCTGGGCGTAGCGTTCCCGCTCCACGTAGCCAGGCGCCTCTTTATGCCCCGCTTCGCCCGGTGTGGGCCCCAGCAACTCTCCCTGCTCCGCGCTGACGCTGGTGTCGTCGTACAATTGCATACGCAGCCTGTGCTGCCTCCAGTAGGCGGGGCTGCCAAGGTCGTCCTGCGGAGGCGTTTCCCACAGAACCCCGTCATTGATCTCAAACAGATGCCCCTCGGGAATGACAACCGGCGGCGCCCCAAGCCGTGACGCTCGAGACAGCGTACTTCCGGCGCCGGAGGGAGACGCTGCCGCTGCATGGGCGCCAACACCCTCCGCCTCCGCCGCACTCTCCTCTTCTTCCTCCATGTCGTTACCAACATCGTCGCCCTGGTGGAACTCCTCCTGTGCTGCGGCAGGAGAAACCCCCTCACCGCCATCATTGTGCGTCCCAAGTGGTGGTGGTGTTCCTTTGTGTGCCTTTGCACCTTGTCCCAACTTCACTGCCTCGCATTTCTTCCTGCTTCGTCCTGTGGCTTTCTGCTCGTAGCGATGGTGATGCCGCTCTCGCCACGCCTGCAGACCCGCGAGGTCGGCAAGTGGGGCGTGGTTGCCGGGTACGATCAAGTACCACCCACCCGGGGTGGCCACGTTGAAGTACGTGCCGCTGCTGAACTGGTGCCGCAAAGCCAAAAAGCGTCGAAGCGAGATTGCGTGCGGCGGTGTGCGAAGCAGATTCACTAAATACGGGGGTGCAATGGCGTCAGGCGGTGGGGCGACTTCCACCGGCGTGAACTTTTTCAGCGCACGTGTAATGAAGACTCCCTTGGCGCCGGGGACAAGCCTGCTCGGCGCCACACGCGTCAGGGACGGCATGAATTTCCCCCCTTTACTTTTCTCCTCGCTTCGTCGTCGTCGCCCCGGCCCGCCACCCCCTGCCGCCGTCTCGTGTGCTCGCCGAGTCGGGGGGCGGGCGCCGCAAAGAAAGGAAGAGGAAGAAAGCAAACCGCAAACAGAAGAAAGGGGAAAGTTGTGTGTTGAGTCACATGTTGAGCCCCTCCCCTTCGCACCTCGCAATTTAATTATTTCTATTGCTGTTTGTTCGTCGGCGTTGTTGTTGTTGTTGCTGCTCCCCCCACAAGTCACCCGTACCGCCACTCTTTTTTCTCGCGCGCGGCCCCTGCCCGGGGCCCGCCGCCGCGCCCTCTGGTTTCCCCGCGGCCGGGGCGACGCAGGCAGCCGGGGGGCCGCCCCCGCGGTGAGTACTCGTGCGACGGGGCGCGAGTGGAGAATGTTGGGTCGCCGCTGCGCCGCCAGCCACCGCCGCGAGGCGACGGGGCCGGAGCCGGCAGCAGCAGGCACATGGGAGAAGCCGAAAGTGAACAAAAAAGAAAAAAAAAACAACAACAACAACAACAAAAAGGGGTAGGCACGTATTTAAATTAAAAACGAAAACAAAACAAAAACAGGGACAGAACCAAAGAGGGGGTGACAAAAGAAGAAAAGAAAAAGAAAAAAAACAAAGCACCCCACACGCTCGGTGCTCACGGCGGTTCATGTCCTCGTCGCCAGGAGTCTAGAAAACCCATATTGATATACAATTGAATCAAAAGAGTGGTAGAAGAAAAAAAAAGTAAGGAGTGGATAAGGTAAAAAGATAAAATCGTCTTTTTTCTTCTTTTTTCCCCCCCTATTCGCTTTCCGGCACCCTCCTCCCTCCATCCCTCGTCTTTTTTTTGTTTTTTTTTGTTTTTATCCGTCATCGTCCTCGACGTTGTTTCCCCGCCGCCGGCACCTCAAGGCCCTGCAACTCCACACATGCGGAAAACTGATGACACCCACAATGAGATGTGGGAGTAAGACACGAGCGCGGAGCGGCCTCACTCTCGCGTTCTCTCTCTCTCTAGCCATCTCTCTCTCTCTCTCTCTCTCTCTCGGTGTGTGCGGGTGAGTGTGTGTGTTTTTTTTCTTCCTTTACTTGCTTATTACGCACCCAACCCGTGTTTGCCTCAACTGAGGCCCCCCACGGATGCACATGCACACACACACACACACTCACTCGCTCACCCACCCACTCACTTTTCCTTTCCCGTTTTCACTTCCGTCCACCAGGAACGCCTGCTCCAAGAAATAAAAAGAAGAAATAAGAAAAAAAAACACTCACAAACAATTAAGAATACATATAAATCAACGCCCTGGCGCGGGCATCTCCGGCGTGCCGACGTTCGAGATGGGGTTTAAGCTCCCAAATACAATTTTTTACAAACGCCACAACGCGGCATGTTTAATAGGAAGTATCCTCATGTTTTCCCTTCGCCTTATCCCCCCTCCCCCCCCCCACCACCACCAAACAAACAAAAAAACGAACTCTTTCACCCTACTCCGTCACTCCCCTACGGTTCCCGGTGCCGCAACTAAGAGACGGCCGTTGGGGCCCAATCGCGTACCTAGGAAAACGTGTTGCGAAGAAATCTGCCAGCATTGGGTGTGCTCGTGAATCCCGCCGCGACGTTTGCCCAGGCACGCCTGTCTGATAAGAGGAGCTTAGTGTATCTGCCTGATGCGCCGCTCGATCATCACGAGACCCCACCGCTGTTGAGAGTTCTACGTCAATTGGGGTGGTTCTACCTGACGCATGTGCGCCTCTTTCACTCAAGCTACACTTCCCCACGTCTCCCATAGCGGAAGCCGATGCAGACCGCCGCCATGCGAAGTTGACAAACCCAGAAACCTGACCAAGGCCCTGCCTGTGGAGACGCTCAAATGTCTTCTGCCTTGCCTGCAGCGGCTTCGGTTGGCCAGGCCCACCCATCCTGTACATACCCGGCAACAATGGCTGCGCCACGTCTGGCGGCTTAGCCTTGTAAAGAATGGCATGATGGCGTCGATGGGCGCCCGCGCCGGAGGCGGCACTACTAACACTCTCAGTTTCGTCATCCTCGTCCTCACTCCCAAGACCAGCCTCTTCAAAGAGGGCCTGTTGAACGCATCCAATACGTGCAAAACACTCGTATCGATTGATGGGGATAGCCTTCTTTCTAAGCTCATCTATGAGCCTGCGAGCCTTGGATCTTGCGATCACGGAGACAGAGATTTCGTCAAGTGGCTTTTGTTGCATGTAACGCGGAGTCACGCTCTTTCCACGCCTCACCCGCGCTGCACCAGCGTGGAGAAACAAGGCGGGCTTCTCCCCATCATCTGGATCCTCACTGCCAGCCGAAGCACCCCCAGCAGTAACACAACTATTATTGCGAGAGGTAAGTGTGCTTGTAGAGAAGCGTCCTGAACCGAACTGCGGGTGTCTCGCATTCATCGATGCTCTACGCGTGAATGTAGTAGTAGTGACTCCGGGTGCTTTGGCTTCGCGAGAAACATTTCCATCAGAATTGGAAAGAGGCTCAATAGAGCCCTCTAATGCCGCTAATGCCTTGTTAACCGTGGAGGGTTGGCGAAGGTAATCCACCACCTTGCTACCAAAAAGCTGCTGCAGTGGCATGGGTGCCACTGCGGCAAGAACCATGCTTACCGTTGGAGGGGTAGTCCGCGCTGCTCTGCCACGTCCTCTACATCCACCCGTAATGCCACGAAGCTCATCTCGTAAAAGCCCCAGAAACTGCGGAAGTGTGATGAATACATTCTCCCTGCCAGGACTACTGAAGCATAGATCTTTTGAGCCGCAGTCGCCTATCTTCGAGGTCGCATTACAGAAGAGACGTTTTGGAGGCAATGCGTTTTGTCGGATAACGCACATGCGTTTAAAGTCTTCAACAAATAACGAAAGCCCTCTGCCTTTGTGATTCAATGCACCACAGTGAATAAACAACTTTAAGAGGGCGGCGTCGCCTACCTCACTCCCGGTAGCCCACCTCTTGTTGGATGTTCCCGCTGAACCCCGCTTGGAAGAATCCAAAGGTTGATCATTGGGCTCAGCACGGGCTTGGGTTTCACTCCTGTGCTCCGTTCGAGCCTCGCTGTGCCCGTGTGCAGAAACTGTATCCCTGGCCCACTCTACCCTCTCCTCCCTCAGCGCAGCACTGCTCGGCTTTGGCAAAAGAGATCCAGTGAGCTGTGTCGCGCCGTCGCCAGAATCCTTCTGTGCATGCAGTAATTGCTCCACGAGAGCCACCCACTGGTCAGGCAATATGGAAGAATCGGCATTCGTATTCGCCTCAAAAAACAGCTTCAGTGCCGCATCATCCGGTGTGGAATGTATGCCTAATTTTTTCAAAAGTTGTATAACGTTGTCACGTCGGACGCCATTTTCGTTCGCGAAGAGACATCGTAGGTGCCCTCTGTGTACATTATCCGCCTTCGACCGACCTGAATTTGCAACCTCCAAAGCGGCATCGCAACGAGCGCCTTCTTCCACCACGTCATTTTTGGCGGAGTCCTCGCTACTCATATAGAATGATGGCACAGTCGCACTCGTTGTTGACGAGGACGTGCGTTGAGACCTCCCAGCACGGGTTGGTAACCGCGACACATTTTGGCACTGTCTCCCCGCCACAATATCTGCAAGTGTGGCCTTTCTACGAGGCGGCGTTGTGTCGCGACGCATTTACGACCCTCCCTCCCTCTCTCCCCGTTAGTCGTCCCACAAGTCTCCACGCCCTCCTTAGCGCTACTGTAACCTTCTAACGTGACGCAGAGAGAGAGAGAGAGAGTATTGGGGTTCGGTAGCTATCCCTCCCACCACGCCAAGGAAAAAAAACGGGGGTCAAGGAACCACAGACGAAGACACAAGAGGAAAG
>NW_021704436.1:3526-7755 GCF_003719485.1 Trypanosoma conorhini | reverse complement strand
ACTCGAGCAAAAAGCGAAAGGAAAAAAGTTTACACCAACATCATGAGCAATTCATAAAAGAGCGAAGGTTCTTTCGTCCATTCGCCCCCTTCTCCTCCTCCTCCAGCTCTGGGGCCTTTTCCACGAGCACAAACGCCTTGAGTAAAACCACGCCCTGAGAATCTTTCGAACAGTCCTTGGAGCAAACGTAGATTGTTACCGAACCCCAGTCGACTCCATCATCTGCCTTTGATTGGCCAGGTGCTATATATTCTCCAGCACGTAAATAATACACACAGGTGGGCATAAGTTGCAATTCGTGCGTGAGAGCAGATCCACAGCGGACACACGGTGGAATTCGCACGCTGTCCCGCACACTTCCAGGATTCATGAAGAGTGGGGGAGCAGTTGCTGTTGGTACACCATTTTCTTCTTTCCCTGAGCCGTCCCGCGAATAATAACGGAGAACTTGTGCAGGTTCTCTCGACATTCTTCGTCGAAACTTCTCAAACTCATAGTCAGAGGGTTTATCCTTCAGATCAATCGTGTTTTCCAATTCCGTCACATCATCCTCAGTAATACCTGCCTTTCGAGCATTTTCCTCGGCAGTACGAATCAGTTCAGCTTCTAGATTGGTTGGCACTACAATTTCTTTTGTTGGCTCAGGGACGATGTCTACAAAACAGGGAGGGAAAGTATTGGGCGGTAATTCAGCCGGTAGCAAAGGACCACACTGAAAAACCTCCTCGGACTCTTCATCGTGTAAAGCAGACTCATCCGCAGCGTCAACTTGAAGAGCAAAGGCGCACCAACTAGCGGAGGGTTGCCTTACACATGCGGCGGAGTTGCAACAGAAGACGTATATCATTCGATGATGCAAAGAAGATGCCGATGGTAACGGACTAAAGGCCTGTAAAAGAAGAAACATTGGGTGCCCACACACCCCGCATGTTGTCCATCCTCGTATGATCTCACGCTGGGCATCGGAAAGCGTCGGAAAGAATGTGGGTGTACCGCCAATTTTTGTCTCTGATGTCAGAGCATTTCGCTCTAAGGGCATGTATCCATCGAAGACGCCCAACAAAACTCCAGTCATTTGCCAACTCACGCAGCGATGTGTAAAATACAACGGGAATTATTATTATAGCTATTATTATTATTATCCTTCTTATTACTATCTCCAAGTTGGCCCTGCTATACAGGAATAAATGAAACAATGACGAATGAAGAGGGAGGAGGAGGCAACAAACGAAATCAAGCAAAAAAATAAATAAATAAATAAAGGGCAAGCAATATGCATATATAAATATATAACGTCAAGAAGCAAATTATCGTCCTATGTGCACACATATAAGCAACAACGCATTTTTTTAAAAAAAATCGCGGGTCCTTTGTTTTTTTTTTTCGCTTTATTACTTCACTCTGACTAGGACGAAAAGATGCGTGGTAACAAGAAGAAAAGGAATAAAGTAACCAAAGTATATATATATACTTTTGCAGGCATGCGATTTTTTTTGTTTTGTTTGCGTGTAAAGATAAATCTCTGACTCGTGTAATTAGCCAAAAACTGGAAGTAAGACCAGATCATGAAGAGGGGGGTAAAAAAAAAGTCCCAGTGACAAGTTGCTTTGTGTTAACGTTCAGTACCGGAAGCAAAAAAAAAAAATGAATTCCAACTTATCATCAGTCGAAAGCAACAGTTGGGGAAACAGCCAATTGTCCAACAACAACAACCAAAAAGAAAAGAAAAAGGGTGAAAAAGGAAAAAAAACGGGACTAAACGTGCTTCCCGATAAACGTTGATATATCGTAAAGAAGGGAGAGAACAAAAAAAAAAGAACGCAAAAAAAAAAACTAGAGCCTTCCTTTCCCCTAAGCGAGAGTGACAAGTACAGAGATTTCTGGAAATACGCGCCTTTAAATGTCGGAAATCATTTGAAATTCATACGGACCCAAGCTCTTCGGCCCACCTCTCAAAATCCTTGAGAGACTGTTGGGAAACAGAGGGTTGAATCTTCTTTACCGCTTCCTCAAAGTCCTGCATTGTAACAGGAGGCAAAACCATTTTTCCACCGGCCTTCATAGCCGCGATTTCAGCAGGTGTTCTGTCAGCAATCAGTTTGCGCATCGGCATCATCGCTGCATCACGAACCAATAAATTCAAATCTGCACCACTGAATCCTTCGGTTTGTTTACCAGCTATAATACCCAGATCAACATTAGTATCCAAAGACATGGAAGAAGTTTGCTTTTTAAGAAGTTCCATACGACCTTCTGCGTCTGGCAAAGGTATATAAATACGTTTTTCTAGGCGACGTCGCATAGCCTCATCCAAGTCCCATGGACGGTTTGTAGTAGCAAGAACCATCACACGCTTATCACTTTCCGTGGCTAATCCGTCAAGTTGCTGAAGCATCTCACTTTTGACGCGCCTACTAGCCTCATGCTCATTTCCACCTCGAGAAGACATAAGGGCATCCAATTCATCAAAAAATACCGTTGAAGGCGCGTAATGACGGGCAAGTTGAAATAAGGTTCGAACCATTTTTTCACTGTCTCCAAAATATCGACTAATAAGAGTTGATGCACTTATATTGAAAAAAGTTGTTTTTGCACTTGTCGCCACAGCTCGAGCAAGCATTGTCTTTCCCGTTCCCGGCGGCCCAAACAACAGTACACCTTTCCATGGTTGTACAACTCCTGTAAATAGTTCGGGCACCAAAAGAGGAAGGATAACTGCCTCATTTAATACTCGCTTTGCGTCAGGAATTCCAGCGATATCTTCCCATTGTACGTTAGGAGAGCGCTCAATAATCTCAGATTCAATACGACTGGCAAACTCGGGATTAATGTTGGAGGGAAGACCGTTATCCGCCGTACGACTTCGTCTCTCCTTTGACGCTTTCCTGCGAACTGTAGAGAATCGTTCTTTTATCGAAGAGGAGCGATTTTCCGATTGGGAAACCCTTGTTACTGGAGAATGTCGTTCTTCTGAGCCCCCTTGGCTTTTTCTCGCGCCATCACTTTTTTTGGGTGACAATGTCAATCCCGAACCTCTTCCATACAATCGATTTACAGGCGGTTTATCTCCTTCTGTAACAACCACATCTCGTATCAATAATTTGCCACCTGTTGAAAGAAGAATTGGCAGTGCCTCACCCAAGCGTACATCTTGTGCTGCAAGCATTGGATAAAAAAGCTCACCATTTATGGATAGACTCATGCATTGGGAAGTAATGACCAACGACAGTGTCACACGATCTCGAACAAGACGAAGAGGCTTCATTGGCTCCAAAACTGTTAAGCGCTCAAATGTGTCTTGCTCTGTCACACGCCATCGCTCCACGGAAATAAAAGAAGCACCGGATGCATCAAAATGAACTAAAGCCAACGTAAAACCTTGCAATTCTTCTCCGGCGTGGGGTGTGACTCCCATACCAAACATGGCATAATGTCCTGGAGAAACCAAACTTTGCACCTGTGCGCTAAAACAGCACATACTTTGATCATTGGGCAGTGGAGCAACTGCCCGAAGTAACAACAAATCAGTGCAGTGAATCTTTGGAGTTTGTTCTAAATGAACCTCTGAACCTATAAATACTAACTGAGAACCCATAGTATTTTGTCGTTGAATACGACCCCCTGTACACATTTGAGTCCATCCTGGAACACGATCGCTTGCCGGGTAAAACTGCACAGGCGCACTCGCTGAAGTTGGATTTTCATCCAGTGAGGCAGTCGCTTCCAATCGTTGCAGTGAATCACGATATTGCGATCCCGCAACGGTGAACCCACCTCTACTTTGAGCAGATCGTGGAACTGTAGGCATAATACCTTCACGTAGGAGGGCATTGCGTAAACCGTTACGAGGTCGACTTGCTAGTGCCGAACTGTTTGTTGCAACGGCACGTGGTTGCGTCTGCTGATTCCGTGGTCGGCAACTTTTCAAGGAAGAATAAATGGCCTGCTGCAGGCTGATGTCCTCGTCCATTGTGTGTGTGTTTGCTTGTTTGTTTCTTCAAATTTTTTTGCAGAGCAAAATTATAAATATCTAATCCTCTATTGTAAAGGAAAGCAAAAAGGTTTAAGAACGACAAAACAAAAGAAAAGGAAGAAAAGTATCTAAAAAATGTTACAGTAAATTTGCACTGGCAATGAAAAGTAATAAATAGTAAGAAAATAGCAAATAAAAAATAACTAGCAAGTAAAAAAAAAATAGAATTGCAAAAAAAAAAAAAAACAAATACTTT
>NW_021704436.1:0-2702 GCF_003719485.1 Trypanosoma conorhini | reverse complement strand
GGCCCCGCGGCCCGTGGGTGGGGCGGGAAAATAGAAAAACAAAGAGCCAAAAAACAAAAGAGCGGGAACGCACGGACTCCCCGCCCTCCGAAAAATAGCGTGTCAGGCCTTCGTTCTGCTTTTGTTTCTTCATCCTCTGCTGTTTTTTTTTTGTGCGCCCGCCTCCGCGCGTCGTTGTCCCTTTTTTTTCTTTTTTTTTGTGTTATTGATTGTTTCTTGTCGCGGCTTCGCCCGCCGCGGCACCCACCGCCCTTTTTTCTTTTCTTTTCTTTCCCCCCCTGCCGTCCCTTCCTATCCGCCCCCCAAACGCGAAACCGCACGCGCGCGTGTTGTGTGCGGCGCCGCTCCTGGCCTCGTCTCCCGCGCCGTCTTTGGGGGGAGACGGTGGGCCGCGGCGGGGCGGCCGGCGCCTCAGACGGCGCCCGACATCACCGAGGCGGCGAAGATGACGCCGAGCAGCCACTCGGCCAGAGAAACTGGAAATAGCAAAACGTTGAACGGAAACGGCACCGAAAAGTCGTTCGACGCCTGCCAGAGAAACCCCATAAGCGCCAGTGCGCCGGCGAGGATTTTGCTCCGCTGGCTGCTTATGCTCGCGCCCTCCTCGACAATGCCCGCTTCCCTTCCCAGGGCGATGGCACTCACAACGAGCATCGTCGCACCACGCAAAGCGCAATACACCGTCATCACGTGCCGCTGCAGCGCCGTTGCAATTACCACGCCAATAAAGTTTAACACCACAAACGTGATGCTGCCAGCCAATTTCTTTTGCTCTGGCGGCAACGCGTCCTCAACAAAGTCTTTTATTGGGAAGTAGACTTCCATGGCGTTGGCAAGACCGCAGGCAAACACCAGCACTTTGCCGAACCTGTTCTTCAGAGCTGCAAGGACCGCGAGAAATGCAAAGAGCAAGGCACTGAAGGCCTCCTTCAGACTGACCGGGTCCACAGAGCGAAGAAACACAGCCAGCTTGCGCGAGAAGAGTTCATTGCGAGGAATCTCCAGCACGTCCGGAATGCCATTGTGATCCTCATCCAAAACGTCGTCCTTCAAGCTTGCCTCTCGCGCCGCACGGTAGTTTGCGTAAATTGTACACAGGCTCGTCTTCACGGTATCCCATGAGGTGAGATACACCACCTCCACCGAGGCGATGAGCAAGGTATAGCAGCCACCAAAGAAACAGACGCAAAAACCAAGAAGCAGCGGCCAAAGGTGTTTCAAGCCGTGCCCCTGCCACGGTAAGGAGGCCTCTACAAGCTTCTCGTAGATGAGATCAGCAACGGGATAGAGACGGTCGAGTGCATTTAGCGCCTTTAGTGCCACGCCCTCCACGACGCGTATTGCGGTGGCGTAGCTGGGGTGCTTTCTCTCCAAGTTGGAAAAGACATCCGCCTTTGGCGGTTGCATCGCCTTTGACTGTGTGTGTGTGTGTGTGTGTGTGTGTGTGTGCGACTTCACTAGTAAATGCCGTGTGCATGTCAGGATCGAAGAAAGCGTAATGGAAAGTGCCCATGACACCGTCGCTCTCATCCCTCACCTAGTTGCTTGCCTGACTCTGTTGCTTATCCCTCTTTCTTCCCCCCCCCTTTTTTTCTTTTTTTTTTTGCCTGCCGCGTTGTCGTGTGCGCCGTTTTCCCTTCGCCACGAGGCATGGCAACGGCAGCCGGGAGACGACGTGGTCATGGCGACTGGAACCGCAGCCCGCCGGGGCCGTACACCAAAACCGGCGGCACGCAGCCGCCAGCAGCCCCCGCACGCAGGCGGCGGGCCGCATCAATGAAGTAATCCGCGCGATGGGCGGGCGCAACAACCCCCACGGCCACCGCACCGCACGGACGCTGCGGATCCAGCAGGCGACGCAGTACATGACACATCTGCACGTGCACCGGGATAAAGGCGTCCACGCGGAAAAACTCCATCATCATCGGCGCCGCCTTTGCCCCATCTGCGGTGGTGCTTGGGGCGCAAATAGGCACCGGCAATGCGAGCGTGCCAACCAACGGCAGCGCATCTGGTTCCCGGCGCTTCATGGAAGCATCAGCAGCAGCAGCCGCAGAGGTCATCTGGCCTCGTTGTCGCAGCGCGCTGAGGTACGCCTGCCACGGCATGTTCCAACTCTCGTCCTGCAGCAGCGGCTGCTCTGTTGAAAAACCGCATGGACGAATCCATGGCTCCAGCGAGGCGGCCAGGTCCGCCGGTGAATGCCGCAGCGGCAAGTGGGGCGCACGCTGGCGGGAAAGGATGCGACCCACCTCCACGAGCAGCGACGGCCGCACCACCTGGAGGAAGCACGGCAGGGTCACAGCTCGGCTACTGCCGATGTCAAGCAGAACAGGGCACAGCGGTTGGCAGCTCGGCAGTGCCATAGCTGCACTCACCCGTGCATGCACACACCTGCGCTCCTCCTTTCAAGGCCTTCCTGCTGTCTTTTTTTTGTTTTGTTTTTGTGTGTGCGCAAATACCCACGACGCAGGAAGAAGGCGCCAGCACACGCAAACAACTTGCACGCACGCACACAGGAGAAAGAGCGCGGGAGGGAGAACCCTCTTCTCGAAATGTTCAAAAACACGGAAGGGGTGGAAACACGAAAACCAATTGAAAAAAATAAACAAGCAAAGGCGGACCTCTGCGTGTGTGTGTGTGTGTGTGTGTGTGTGTGCATGAGAGGGAGAGAGAGAACAAGCGAAGGGAAGTGAGAGAAC
>NW_021704443.1:13289-19278 GCF_003719485.1 Trypanosoma conorhini | reverse complement strand
GCGCTCATGGCCCGCTTCGGCCACGACACGTCGCCCCCCGCCCGTATACGACGGGCCTCGGGAGATACGATATACCCGCTGTGCGATTGATGCGTGTACTAACTGTGTTTTCTCATTTTATCTTTTGCAGGAACGGAGTGTGTTTCTCTTTTTTATTTTCATGGACGTATTGCTTGTTTCTTTGCTGCGCCCCGAGTGCGTGCTCCGTGTGCCCTGCGGCCGGGCGGCGCGAAATGTCGTCGCTGGCTGCGCGTAGAGCTTTCGGCCTTCCCCGCCTTCGGCCCTCGTGCGGGGTGGCGGGGTGGCCGGCGGGCGCCAGCTGCGTTTTGCTGCGGGCCGGCTTCTGCCGGGGTACGCGGCGCGGGTGTGCGCGTGGGTGCTGGGCCGCCAATGAGGGGCGTGCCTGGGCGTGTGCCTCGCTTGTCTTTGCTTATTACGTCGCTGGGTGCGCGACGGGGAATGTGCGGGGTTGGGGGTTTGTGTGCGTGTTCTTTATTTGCTTTTCGCCTGCCTGCCCGCGCCTCCCGCCCTCGCTCTCTCGCTTTCTGCCCTGTGGGTTTTTATGCGGCGCTGCGCACGGGATGTGGACGGCGCGGCCGTGCGGGTGCCGTGGGCGGCTGTGAGCGAGTTGCGTGGCAGCCGGTGTGAGTTCTCGCGAGGAGGTCGCGGCGGGTGCGCCACTGCGTGCGGGCGTTGTGGCGCGGACGAGGGGCCTGCAGCTCCTCCTCCTCCTCGTGGGGGCGGGGCTGCGCCTCCGAACAGCTCCCTGCGCTGGGTGGTGGACGGCAGCGAATGGGAAGAGAGAGAATAAAAGAGAGAGAGAGAGAGAGACTGAGCGAGAGCCGCAGCAGACGGGGTGGTCGGGCGTTGCCTCCCCCTACCGGCGATGGGCGCCGGTTGCCGGGGGCCGGTCTTGGCGCTGCGGCGGGGGTTGTGCGACAGAAGCGCGTGCGCCGTTCCCACCGGCGTGGGCGGCGCTTCTTTTTTTCCACGCCCGTCGCCACCGCGACGTTTGGCTGGCGCCGGCGAGGGGCGCACACGTGGCGCGCGGGTGTACTTCCGCCGCCGCCCCGGCGCCGAGGACGACGGGCCGGCAGGCGGCCGACAGACGAAAACAAAACAAAATGAAAAGCAGGAGGTGGCTGGTGGTCGAGGGCGAATAAAAAAAAGAAAAAGAGGGGAAGGGGGCGGACTTTGAGTTGCCGCTGCCTGCGTGTGTGTGTGTGTGTGTGCCGAACACGCACTGAAACCGAAGGGGAGGGCGCGTTAGGGACGTTTTCTCGTTTGTTTGTTTTATGTTGGTGGCAGGCAAGAACGAAGCGACAAGGAAGAAAAAAAGGAATAGAAGGAAAAACAATAAAAGAGCAAAGCGATGTGCCGTCGCCAGAGGTCGGAGTCCGCCGTAGCCCGGCAACACCGCGGGCCCGACTTTGTTCTTGTTGGCGTGCCCATGCTGCAGTCGCCGGAGGGCTCCTCCAGCGACGACGACGACGACGACAACGACGACGCCCGTCGCCCCGAAAATGTGCCTGCGGCGGCCGTACAGCGCCAGCCGCACCCGCCGAACCGGCCGCAGCGGATGCAGCACAAGCGGGCGCAGCCGCCACAGGACGGAGTTCCCTGCGGTAGACACACTGAGGCTGTGAAGGTGCGAGAAGCTGCGGTCACGCCTCTCGGTCATCGCAACTACGCCCAGGACGAGCGTGAGACGGCTGACTCGAGCGTGGGTGCCAGCAGCCTCTACCGAGCCGAGAGCAGCGTTGAACTGGCTACCAAGCCCTCCCTCTTCGCGACTTCTGTGGGGCGTTCTACCTTCACCTCTGCTCGCAGCGAAGGCAGAGGGATGCCGAGTGCATGGCTGCGTCCAGCCCCCATGGCCCCCGAGGAGCACGACAGCGAAGGGGATACCGTCGACGTTTCCACGGGTCCGGATGAAGCGGAGCAATCGCTGCAGAACCGCTTTTTGAACTATCTGAGGGGTCGCTCGCATTTGCTCGCCCCAAAGAGTGTGGTTGACCTCGGAAGTTTCTGTACGCATGCGGGCTCGGCGCCTGGGGGCGGAAACCCCCTACAGTATCCCGCGGACCAGCTGAACAATGGCGGAAGCCTCTTCCTCTACTCAACCGGCACGGAGAGGCACAAGAGCCTGGCGTCCGCCGTGCCCCGCGCCGACATTTTACTGGGCTCTTTCCTACAAACGAGTGGGTTTTATGGGCTTGCGCGGCGGGCGATGGAGTCGCCAGGGACGCGGCCGAACGGACCTGTTGGCGTCCTCAGCGACCAGTGGGGGATCGACAGCTACACCGTACTGCCGCAGGTCGGCAGCCCAAAGGTGCTCGGCGAGTGGGTGCCCGCGCGCGTCCCCGAAGTCAAGTACGGGCGGCGGAACGGACGCCTTCCGGAGGTCGCCCCGGCAAGCAGGACAGTCGCCGTGGCGCAGCCAGCGAAGCGCTGGCGGAGAGTGCCGCAGCGGCCGGAGCGTAGGGTCTCCCCCGCGTATGCGTGGGGGGACGGCTTTGCGGAGGATGGGCCCTTCCCGCTGAACATTTCCAGTCCGCTGGGCGAGGCCCGCTGCTCCCCGGAGCTTTTCTCGCTCCGGGAGCCGGTGGTGGCGACCCCCTTCGTCTGCGCCTGTGAGGCGGAGTACCCCATGTATAGGACGGAGGCGACGTCGCCGCGCGGCGTCCCGTGTCGGAGACGCCTTCTCGCCCCATGACGGCGCTGAGGCTGCGCGGGGACAAGTCTGCCGCACACTCACCCGCCCTGTTTTGTTTAGTTTTTTCACGATTCCTCCTCTTTTCTCGCTTATTTCGATCTTTTCTTTCTGGTGGAGGGGGGACCTCGGCGTCGTCGTCACGGCAATGGGACGGTATGCGTAAAGGAGTCCCTAGTGGGGCCGACGCTTGACCCCACGTCCACCACGAATCTGTGATTATGCCTATTCTTGTGTTTGCCCTTTCCTCCTCTCTCTCCCTCTCTCTCTCCACCACACACGTTTTCTTTTTCTTCTATTATGTGTATCTGTGAGTGTGTGTGCGTGGTTGTATTGTCCATCGTTTATACGAAGGCCCGCCGCCTTCGTTCTCGACAGTGTAGGAGCACGCCGGGCGTGAATGCGCATGCATTCAGAGACTGCGCATGCGGAAGCGCTGTTTGTGTGTGCGTGTGTGTCTGTGAAGCCAAAAGAAAAACGTGCTCATTTAAATTATATATATATATATTCTTTGTCGTTTCTTTTCTCTTCTGTTTGTTTGTTTGTTTTTGTCTGTGCTTCCCCTCGCCTGAGGTGCCCGTTCACCTGTTTCTTTCCGGGATGCTGGTCGACTGACCCTCGCGCCTCCCCCCTCCGCTTCGCTCCCTTTCCCGCCTTTTACCTGCCTCTTTCTTTCTCTCGCCCCATTTATGTATTTATTTCTGCCGGCCGCCCCCAGCGTTTCTGCAGGTGTGCAATGTCCTGCAACGCCGGCGGCAGCAATCTCTCCGGCAACGACCTCGTGGACTGGCTGGACGTCCTGCCGTTCTACGCCTTCGACTTCCAGGCGGAGACTTCCCGGCCGCCGCCCGGCGGGAGTGGCTCGCCGGGCGCCGCGCCCCACAGCAGCAGCAGCAGCAGCTCGAGCGGCACCCCCGACGCCTTCACCTGGGAACGCGACGCCGCGTGCGTCCCGCTCTCCGTGCAGCTGGGGGCGGGCGCGGGGCCCGGCGAGCCGCTCCCCCTCTGCAGGCCGAGCACCGCCCTGCAGCTGCGGGGCCCGCGGAGCCCGACGGGGCGCGTCACGGCAACGCTGCATCGCTCGAACAGCGTCGACGTCTACGGCCGCGTCGTCACCCGCCACTCGATCACCTCCCACCCGCGGCCGGGGCTGCGGGTGGAGATCCCGGAGGATAACCCGGAGGAGTACCACCTCGAGCTCGCGACGCTGCTGCAGCAAAAGCAGAGCGGGCGCAACAGCCTGCGCGGCCCTGAAGTAGTGCTCTCCGCCGGCAACTGCGGCGGGGGCGAGGAGGGCAGCGGCAGCCGGTCCCAGTCCGTCACGCTGCTTTTGCCCCCATCCATCACCCACACACGCGGCTCCCTCGGCGCGGAGGACGCGTTGCCGAGCGACCCCCCGCTGGGCACCTCCCGGCAACTACTCGGCGCGGAGTCGAGGGAAAAGTACCAGCCCTGTACGACTCCCTCCCATCGCGACAGCCCCGACGCACGAGCGCTGGCGGCAAAAGCAGTGAAGACGAGCTCCTACTCTGTCGCTCCCGTGGTAAGGGTGAGGGGCGTAGCTGAGAGGAAACGAGTTGCTGGAGGCGCCCGACCACGGCACGAAAAGCCGCATAACGGCAACTCCACTATAAATACTTCTAGGAAGGGGAAGGAAAACCCCCCGCAGGGAAGCTGTATTTCCAGACTTTTCTGTATGTCATAAATGGGTAATCCTTGCTCCATTGTTTTTTTCTATTTTATTGTCTTGTTTTTTTTTCGTTTCATGTGGCTGTTATCCTATTTTTTTTCCTGTGTGTCTGTGTCCGTGTGTGTAGATGTTTCTCAGTTATGTTTTGCTTTTGTTTTTTTTCTTATGTGTATAACGTTCCTCCCTGTACCCGTGTGTATAACAGTGACAGGCGACGGTTGGTGCGTTTTGTGCTTGTACTGTATTCCGTTGCTATTGCCGTGTGTGCGCATGTGTGCGTGCGGTTCCGGGCCTCGGTGTGGTGTCCGCCGCCTGCGTGCGTGGAGAGGGCTGGGGGGAAAACAAAGCGGGGAAGAAAGAGAGGGGAGGCGGGGGGAGGTGACGCTTTTCTTTCGGGGGGAGCGAGTAACGCGTGGTGCGGCGGTGTTAGATGCCCGGCACGCGCGATGCCCCATTTCCACTCGCGGGCGCCTCTCCCTCTCCCTCTCGCGTTCCCGCGTTTTTCCGTTGGGCCCTTCCGCCCGCGTTTCTCCCTCCTCCTGCCGGTGGCCCATGGCCGCGCGCCCGCGGTCCCCCCCCCACCCCGACGCCTGCCCGCGCCGTTTATTTCTCTCGAGGTGCACCTTGCGGGGCGCACGCGCCGAGGTGGCGGTGTGTGTGTTTAGCGCTGACGCCAAAGAGAGAGAGGGAGGGGGGCTCGCGTGGGCGCCCCTGCCGGCACGCCACCGTGCGCGGCTTGCAGGGACTCCAGCTGTTGGCTTCGTCGGCTTTTCGTGTGCTTTTTTTTTTGGTGGGTCTCGCATCTGTCCCTCCCCACAGACACGCGTTCGCTCTTTGTCGCCTGCTTTTGTTGATTTCTCTCCTCTCCTCTCCTCTCTCTGCGCGCACGCGTCTGTGGTCTGCCGCGGCTTCGCGTGGCCGTCCGCCGCTTTTGGCGGCACAATAACTACACGCAAAGGCGCGCGAGCAGGCAAGCAAACACACAAACAAGGAAGCAAAAAGGAAAAAAAAAAGGCAACCGCTGGGCGGGCGTCGGCGATGTTCTTCCCTGACCTCTGCGGTGACGTGCGGCTGATGGAGTACATGCAGCAGCGCGGGGCGGTCCACCAGGTGGTCGCCGAGAAGCAGTGGCAGCAGCAGCTGTGGCAGCAGCAGCAGCAGCAGTGGCAGCAGATGATGATGATGATGGGGCAGGGGCCCGTGCCGATGGGCGGCGACGGCAACCCCGCCCCGCCGTCCGAGAAATTTCTGAACGAGCTTGACAACATGCAGATCCCGGAGGAGCGCCCGGCGGCTACTGAGCGGCCTCACGCGGAACCGACGCAGGGCGGCGGCGGCGAGGGAGACTGCGGCCGGTAAAGCGAAGATGCCGCGGCGGCAAATATATATATATATATGCGCCTCGCGCGCCAATAGTTGTGCTGGCATGCACAGAAGGGACGGCAAGGCGCTTCACTGTAGCGGGTCTAAAAGAGGCACACAACCCTTCTTCTTTTTTCCCTTTTTCCCCTTCCCTGCTTCTTCATCGTCTCCCCACTGCATCGCCGAGTGGGACTAACGCAGGGCGTTGAGCAGGGCCTCGCCGC
>NW_021704443.1:7737-13115 GCF_003719485.1 Trypanosoma conorhini | reverse complement strand
AGCAGCAGCTGTGGCAGCAGCAGCAGCAGCAGTGGCAGCAGATGATGATGATGATGGGGCAGGGGCCCGTGCCGATGGGCGGCGACGGCAACCCCGCCCCGCCGTCCGAGAAATTTCTGAACGAGCTTGACAACATGCAGATCCCGGAGGAGCGCCCGGCGGCTACTGAGCGGCCTCACGCGGAACCGACGCAGGGCGGCGGCGGCGAGGGAGACTGCGGCCGGTAAAGCGAAGATGCCGCGGCGGCAAATATATATATATATATGCGCCTCGCGCGCCAATAGTTGTGCTGGCATGCACAGAAGGGACGGCAAGGCGCTTCACTGTAGCGGGTCTAAAAGAGGCACACAACCCTTCTTCTTTTTTCCCTTTTTCCCCTTCCCTGCTTCTTCATCGTCTCCCCACTGCATCGCCGAGTGGGACTAACGCAGGGCGTTGAGCAGGGCCTCGCCGCGCTAGCTAAAGAAACTGCTTAGATATGACACACATATATATATAATATATGTGTATATGTAGAAATGTGTGTATAATATATATATATGAATTTGATTGCTCCGTGTTTCACCCGGCTTGTAGGACTATTATTACTATATTTTTTTTGTTCTTTTTTTTGTTTTTGGTGTCGTTTTACTGGGCGGCGGGGCCGCTCGTAGTGCCCGACCCCCCTTCCCACGCCGTACTCGCCTCTGTGCGTGCGTGCCGCAGGTTTTCTGTGGCGGCCAACTTCTCTCCGTGGTGTCAGGGCAAAATAAATAAAAAAGGAAAAGAAAAACTGTTTATATGCGTGGGCGCGTGACGTGTTCGGGGCCTACTTGTGGTAATCGCCCATCGTCGATCCCCCTCAATTAGTGTCGGCCGTCTTTTGTTGTTGTTGTTCTTTTTGGTTTTAACTGTTGTTGCTTCTCCGGGGCGGCGCAGGCCCCCTCCCTTTACTTCTCCCTCTCTCTTTATGTGTGTGTGTGTGTGTCACTGTGGGCGCCCCGTTCACTGGCCCCGACGTTTGAGCGTCGCAGGAAGCGCCGCACACTTTTCCTCCTCCCTCCTTTGTTTTTTGTTCTCTTCCCCCTCCGTCTTTTACTGCCCATTTTTCCCCCGCGCGGTGGGCGGCGCATGGCGCATGGCGTAGTTTTGCCTTTGGGGGAAGGCGGGAGCGCCGCGGCGACGGCGCCAAGTCCTCGCACGGGCGAAGGCGTGCCGAGTTCGTGCGGCTCGTTTCCTGTCGGTTTGGGTTTTGCCGCGCCGCCGTGCACCACCTGCCGCCGCGGGCGAACAGTCGCTTGGCACGGAACCCGCACTGCCCCTCCACGCATGCCTTGGCCCTCTTTCTCTTTCTTGTGTTGCCCTCTCGCCCACGCTGCCTTCCGTGCCCGCAGAGAAGTGTATATATAATACGCACTACGATAACCGCGCGGGTTGTTCTCGTGCAAAGTCACGCAGGCGACGCGGGCGTACAAGCTGAATTCCATAGCAGGTGAGCTGGAGCGTGGCGGGGGGTCGCCCTTCCCGCAGTGAAGGAAGTCCGGCCCAACTCAAGTAGGGAGGCCGTGCCAAACCCGCGCATCGAGGCACCAAAGTGTCTGGACGCGCACAGCACAAATTTCTAAGGCGCATACGCAAATACACACGCGACGGGAGGAATGAGCCGATTTCAAACGGGCGGCGAAAATGGCGCGCGTCACGAGTCCATGGAAAAAGTTCTGTCGGGCAACCACTATCGCGCGCTGCAGGGCTCCGACCAACCGCGGCAGGAGCTCGGCCTGCGGGGCGGCCCACCGATGCAGGCGCGGCTGCTGGTCCAGTTCAGGGACGGCACCACGCGCGAGTGGGACTCGCTGCCGCAAATGGACCAAGTCGTGGAGGCGCTGCTCAGCGTGATGGGGCCGTTGGACGCCCAACACCGCAGCAGCGGCTCCCTCCGCATCACTGAGCTCGACCGCGTGGCCGTCGACGTCGCCGCCGCCCCCCGGCACGTCGCCGCGTGGGACGAACCCGAGGCGCACGCGCCGGTGTCGTTTTTCTGGATCGACCTCGCGGGGACGCCGGACCCGCACGACTTCTCGGTGCTCTTCTCCCTGCTGAAGGTGCACGCCCGCACGCAGCGGCAGTGGCTGGCGGAGGCGGCGGGGTGGGCGGGGTCGTCGGAGGCCTGCGTCGTGAGCACCCCCAGCAGCCACTGCGAGGGCGAGACGGAGTTCTCGCTGGGGTCGAACGAGGGCCGCCAGCAGCGGGAGCCGGACGAGCTGCACGTGTTCGCGGAGGAGCGGTACGTCCAGATGCAGCTTGCCGTCATCTCTGCCACCCACCCCGGCGGCACGAAGACCTCAAGCAACCCCGCCTACGCGGACTCCGACGGAAGCGCCGCGGCGCAGCAGCCGGACCGCCTGCACGCAAACCTCTTTGACGTGGACGAGGAAGACGACCTCGGCTGCGTGCGGCTGCTCTGCTTCGCGGACGGCGTTGTCGACTGGCGCCCGGCGGCGGAGGTGGAGGGGTGGGGGTACGTCACCCGGGGCGTTGCGCGGCTGCTTGCCGACCCCGCCCCCGCCCAGCGCATGCTCACCACCTCGCAGCTGCTTCACATCATCCTCGACGAACTCTGCGAGGCGTTCCTGCCGGACCCCACGCTGGTGCTCAACGAGGTGGACGCCATCGATTCGATGATGCCGCTGGTGCGCCAGAAGGAGTCGGAGCAGGCGGATGTGCTGCGCCGTGCGCTGCGGCTGCGGCGCTGCCTCTCCGTCCACCGCCGGCTGCTGCTGAGTAAGGTAAACCTCCTGGAGCAGCTGGGGCGCCCGGTCATGCGCACGCTGCTCGCGTTCATCACCGCGGACGCGGTGAACACCGGCGGCGTCGTGCACCGACCGAACTTCTTTGACGCCAACCCCGCCGGCAGGTCCGCCGCGGTGGCGGACCCGCAGAGCCTCGCCCACACCGCCATTATTCGCCGCATTCTGCACCTCCTGCGGCAGCTCGACGGCGCCCGCACAATCCTCGGCAACACCACGCTCATCTACACCTCCTCGGTGACGATGCTGAACAACAGCATCAGTACGGAGGCCGACTACCGCATGGTGGTGCTGCACTACGTCACGCTGGTGTTCCTCCCGCTCACCGTCGTCGCCTCGCACTGGGGGATGAACTGCGACGTCCCATGGAAAAACCTCGACTCCACGACGCCGTTCTGGTCGATTGTGGGCGCCTCCGCCGCGTACGCCGCGCTGCACCTCTGGTACCCCATCTTCTGCATTTTCACTGGCAGGACGGACAAGCTCGTCTAGGGCGCGGCAAGCACCTGCCGGGGGGGACGGGGGAGGCAACGCGGCGGGGTGCGGCGTCCCCGCGGAGAAGTCCCGCGGGGCACTACGGAATTCAAAGCGAGACGCCCCCGCCGCTCCACACATCGGGTGTAGCAAAGCCATAAGGAAAAGAAGCAGAGAAGAGAAGGGCGCGGTTGACGCCACATTTTTTTTTTCTGTTTAAGCCAATACAAAAAAAAAAGCAAAACTGAATGATGAGGATAAGCGCAAATGAGACGTAATGCATTTTTCTCTGTAACGCCTGTACGATCACGCATGTGGGAATACAATAATTTTGGCGCCCAGACCGGCGAGGGCGTCCAAGGCGGCGCCACGCCTCGATTAGCCGCGGGCATTAAAGTACTGAGGGCGGAGTGGAGGAGCTGCGGGCGACCCCCCCACCCCCCTGCACCGCGCCTCCCCGCGTGAAGCGGGGCGAAGCGGGCTGAGCTGTGGAACGGGGAGCGGGGGGGCGGGAGGGGGTGGAGGAGGGCCCTCATACCGTGCGCCTTGCCACAAAACCCGACACATAACGGTGCATCCGAGAAGAGCAGTGAATGCAGGGGGAGGGGGCGAGTAGGTTGAGAGACGAACTGCACGGGCGCATCACTCCCCCCATGTCGCAGGCTTCCAAACAAACAAACAAACAAACAAAAAATTACAAACGGACAAATTGCACAGGCTTCCGCATCCCGAACTGTCAACGAAAAAAAAGGAATCCGCCCTCGCGACGGCCCGCCGCACACCAGTGGCGGTCACGACTGCAAGTAGAGCTCAATATGCGACCACGTAGTTGTAAAGGCCGATGACAGTAGGATTAAGACGCGGAGGGGGGAGGGAGGGGACACGTACACGTGACGGCCAGCTGGGCGCTGCAGACGAGCACACGGGAGCGGCTGGAACAGAAAATCTGCAGCACCCCCTAAAACAGTGTACACGCGCCGTGGCTTGATTGGTGTTGCAAGCAGTGCCACTAGTGAACACAATTTTCTATTTGAAGCGTATGGGGAGGAAAGTGTGGCCGGATGGGGCCAAAGAAATGAGTGAGTGTCTCGGTTAACATCCCTCTGTTTCCTTTTATTCATAAATTGATTTTACTTTCCTTCTTTTTTTTTCCTTCTTTCTTTCCCGACGAACCCGCGATGGGGGGAGGCGGCAAGTGTAACGTTTTTGGTTTCTGTGTGTGTGTGTGTGTGTGTGTGTGTGTGTGTTTCTTCCCGCCCCCCGTCCTGGCCTCCTCTTTGCCCTCCATGCGGACGCGGCCCAGCGGCGGCGGGCCCCGCAGACTGGCACCTCGTCAGTCCCCCACGGGGGCCCGGTAGCATCCGCCACGTGCGTCTTTTCTCTCTGTCCCTGTTGGGGCGCAACGGCGCCGCATTTCAGCCGCACCTCCGTGAGAGGGTGCCAGCCGCACACCCGCCCCAAAACTGTGTGTCTCTCTCTTCCCCTCTCCTTGTTGCCTTTTATCTCTCGCACCCTGTAGGAAGAGGAGGAACGCGGCCGCAGCCAGGCGCCCTGCTCAGCCGGCCTATTTCGCCCCAAACACACAGCCACACTCCTCTCATCACAGCCTCTTCGCACTACGGCACCAGGTCGTCGGCAAGCGAAGGCGGGCATCGTCGCCCAGGGCACAACGCATTGCGCGCAAAATAAGCCTCACAGGTGTCACTCTCTTTGACAATGCACCTCTGTTCACAAATATTTCAACGAAATTCCCCGCCGCACCTTTCCCCTCTTGCCCCCACGCTCCTCCCCCATCCCCCCAGAAGAGCCAAAGCAACTCACCTCGGCGATGGCGGCGCGGCACATGGACCACACGCAGTGGCTGGCGAAGCTGGTGGCCTTTGACACCACCAGCCGCAACTCGAACCTCGAGCTCATCCACTACTGCAGGGACTACCTGGAGGGGGTCGGCGTCAAGTGCACGCTGATCCACAACCCCGAGAGGACGAAGGCGAACCTGTGGGCGACGCTGCCGGGCGACGGCGGCGTGACCGACGGCGGCATCATTTTCTCCGGCCACACCGACGTGGTGCCGGTGGACGGGCAGAAGTGGGACAGCGACCCGTTCACGCTGACGGA
>NW_021704443.1:6077-7712 GCF_003719485.1 Trypanosoma conorhini | reverse complement strand
ACGCCGCGCCCCCCTCCGTCGCCTCCCCGCCGCACCTTTCCCCCTCCTTGCCCCCCACCGCTCCTCCCCCCATCCCCCCAGAAGAGCCAAAGCAACTCACCTCGGCGATGGCGGCGCGGCACATGGACCACACGCAGTGGCTGGCGAAGCTGGTGGCCTTTGACACCACCAGCCGCAACTCGAACCTCGAGCTCATCCACTACTGCAGGGACTACCTGGAGGGGGTCGGCGTCAAGTGCACGCTGATCCACAACCCCGAGAGGACGAAGGCGAACCTGTGGGCGACGCTGCCGGGCGACGGCGGCGTGACCGACGGCGGCATCATTTTCTCCGGCCACACCGACGTGGTGCCGGTGGACGGGCAGAAGTGGGACAGCGACCCGTTCACGCTGACGGAGAGGGACGGGAAGTTGTACGGGCGCGGGACGTCCGACATGAAGGGCTTCGTCGCCGTCTGCATGTCGCTCACCCCCGAGCTGCTGAAGATGAAGCGGGCGAAGCCGATCCACTTTTCGTGGTCGTACGACGAGGAGCCGGGCTGCGTCGGCGGGAAGGTGCTGGCGGAGTTCCTGCGGGACCACCACATCAGGGTGGACGGCTGCATCATCGGGGAGCCGAGTAATATGCGGGTGCAGACCGGCCACAAGGGCGCCTACCGCTTTCGCGTGCGCGTGCACGGCAAGGCGGTGCACTCGTCGCTCGCGCTGACCGGCGAAGGCTGCAACGCCATCGACTACGCCGCGAAGCTCGTTGTGAAGCTGCGCGAGATCGCGGAGGACTACCGCCGGAGGGGCGCCCGCGACAATGACTTCGTCGTCCCCTTCTCGACGCTCTCGACGAACCTCATCAGCGGCGGCAACGCCATGAACACTGTGCCGGCGCTGTGCGAGATCGGCTTCGAGTTCCGCAACCTTCCACGCGAGCCCCTCGCCGCGGTGGAGCAGCGGGTGCGGGCGTACGTGGAGACGGAGCTGCTGCCGGCGATGAGGGCGGAGCTTGCGGACGCCAAGGTCGAGATCACGCAGGTGGAGGCGATTCCGCCCTTTGAGGGCAGCGAGGAGGCGCCCATCACCAAGCTGGCGCGCGCCCTCACCGGCCACCACACGGTGGAGAAGGCTGCTGGCGGCACGGAGGCGGGGCACTTCAGCGGCATCGCCGGCGCCCCAACTGTGGTGTGTGGGCCCCACGGCGGGGCTGTCCACTGCGCAAATGAGTACATCACCGCCGCGCAGCTGACGAAGTGCCGCGAGTTTCTGCTGAAGGTGGCGGAGAGCCTCAAGGCCCCCCCTGCCCGCCTGTGACGCCTCTGCCACGGCGGCGCGTTGGGGGAGGGCGTTTTCTGCGTTTGCCTTTTTTATATTTTGTGGGTTTTCTGAGGGAGGGAGGGAGGGAGGGGCTTTCTTCTGGGTTTTTTGATCGTGCTTCTTCTTTTGGCGGTGGTGTGCGGGGCCGCCCTGGCGTGCCTCGCTTCCCGCGCCGGCACCACGGCGTGGGGCGCCCGCCAAGACACATTTTGCTAGCGACGTCTGTGGCAAACGCAACTCTTTCCTCTCTTCCAGCCGGCTTCTGTCGCCGCACCCACGCGCCGCGGCACACCCGCCCTCACGCACGCCTGCGCGCCCCCTCGTGCCTCCC
>NW_021704443.1:4983-5870 GCF_003719485.1 Trypanosoma conorhini | reverse complement strand
GGCTCCTGGCGGCACGGAGGCGGGGCACTTCAGCGGCATCGCCGGCGCCCCAACTGTGGTGTGTGGGCCCCACGGCGGGGCTGTCCACTGCGCAAATGAGTACATCACCGCCGCGCAGCTGACGAAGTGCCGCGAGTTTCTGCTGAAGGTGGCGGAGAGCCTCAAGGCCCCCCCCTGCCCGCCTGTGACGCCTCTGCCACGGCGGCGCGTTGGGGGAGGGCGTTTTCTGCGTTTGCCTTTTTTATATTTTGTGGGTTTTCTGAGGGAGGGAGGGAGGGAGGGGCTTTCTTCTGGGTTTTTTGATCGTGCTTCTTCTTTTGGCGGTGGTGTGCGGGGCCGCCCTGGCGTGCCTCGCTTCCCGCGCCGGCACCACGGCGTGGGGCGCCCGCCAAGACACATTTTGCTAGCGACGTCTGTGGCAAACGCAACTCTTTCCTCTCTTCCAGCCGGCTTCTGTCGCCGCACCCACGCGCCGCGGCACACCCGCCCTCACGCACGCCTGCGCGCCCCCTCGTGCCTCCCCGCCGCACCTTTCCCCTCTTGCCCCCACGCTCCTCCCCCATCCCCCCAGAAGAGCCAAAGCAACTCACCTCGGCGATGGCGGCGCGGCACATGGACCACACGCAGTGGCTGGCGAAGCTGGTGGCCTTTGACACCACCAGCCGCAACTCGAACCTCGAGCTCATCCACTACTGCAGGGACTACCTGGAGGGGGTCGGCGTCAAGTGCACGCTGATCCACAACCCCGAGAGGACGAAGGCGAACCTGTGGGCGACGCTGCCGGGCGACGGCGGCGTGACCGACGGCGGCATCATTTTCTCCGGCCACACCGACGTGGTGCCGGTGGACGGGCAGAAGTGGGACAGCGACCCGTTCACGCTGACGGA
>NW_021704443.1:0-4707 GCF_003719485.1 Trypanosoma conorhini | reverse complement strand
GAGGACTACCGCCGGAGGGGCGCCCGCGACAATGACTTCGTCGTCCCCTTCTCGACGCTCTCGACGAACCTCATCAGCGGCGGCAACGCCATGAACACTGTACCGGCGCTGTGCGAGATCGGCTTCGAGTTCCGCAACCTTCCACGCGAGCCCCTCGCCGCGGTGGAGCAGCGGGTGCGGGCGTACGTGGAGACGGAGCTGCTGCCGGCGATGAGGGCGGAGCTTGCGGACGCCAAGGTCGAGATCACGCAGGTGGAGGCGGCTCCGCCCTTTGAGGGCAGCGAGGAGGCGCCCATCACCAAGCTGGCGCGCGCCCTCACCGGCCACCACACGGTGGAGAAAATCGCACCTACCACGGAGGCGGGGCACTTCAGCGGCATCGCCGGCGTCCCAACTGTGGTGTGTGGGCCCCACGGCGGGGCCATCCACTGCGCAAATGAGTACATCACCGCCGCGCAGCTGACGAAGTGCCGCGAGTTTCTGCTGAAGGTGGCGGAGAGCCTCAAGGCCCCCCCTGCCCGCCTGTGACGCCTCTGCCACGGCGGCGCGTTGGGGGAGGGCGTTTTCTGTCGTTTTTTTTATTTGGTTGTGTCATGTTGTTGCGTGTGTTTTTTCTTTTTTGGTGTGATTTTTTTTATGTATACACGTGTTTTTTCTCTTCTCTTCTTTATTTGATTTGGACTATCTTTGCAGTTGTTAGTGGCTTCGGTTGTTCATCGTTTTTTACTCTCGGTTTTCCTTCTAGCGGCTGCGGGGGCTTGAATTTACTTTCTTTGTTGAATTTGTTTACTGGAGTAGCAACTGGACGCGGAGGCACTGTGAGGCCCATTGCCGCTGAGGAGGTGGAGGGCGGTAATCGTGTCGGTGCTCCCACGCACTCGTGCCGTGGGCGCTGGTGTGTCTGTCTTACCGCAGGCGGTGCGGGCCGTTGCGCGGGGTGGCAGCCGTGCAGAGCGTGGGGGGAGGGTGGACGGCTCGTAGCGGCGGCGCGCACGTCCCTGCGAGGGGAGGGGGCGCGCGATGAACGGCGCGGGGAGTTCTGGCAACCACATCGCGACCACCGACTCGCCAACCATTACGAAGTGGTCTCTCATCATCCTCGTCGTGCTTGGGTCGTTGGCCCTCTCCATTTTCGTGGCGTGCGTGTGGTTTAACTTTCACTGGACGCGCAGGATTATGGGGGGGCTGTCCATCGGCCTGCCGTTCTCGCAGAGCCGCAGCGTCGTCGCGGGCAACGGCGTGCCGCGGCAGGTCCAGGCGCAGGGTGGGGAGAACGAGCAGGAGACGCTGCGGGGCCACGCCTTAGAGAACCGCGTCCGCGTCCGTCGCCACCAGGGGCCCCAGTCGTACCATCTGCCGGACGGGCACACCACCGTGTACGTTGACGACTTCAGCAGGCTGCCTGAGGCGAAGCCGCCGCCGCCGACGGAGGAGGAGATGCAGCAGCGGCGAGAGGAGGCAGAGCGCGTTCCGTCGCCGGTTTTTTACGGCCGTGGCTCGTACCTTCGCCGCTCCATGTCGTCGCTATTTGGGAGTTTCCGCCTTCAGACAACCCCCCGCACACCGGCCGCCGCATCCGTCGGCTCCAGGGTGTTTTCGTCGCCGAGTAGGCGGGACGACAGACGAGGCCACGGCGACAGCACGAGTAGGAGGCCAAATGAGCCCACCAACACCTCGCTGAGTGGTGTTGACCCCTCGAAGTTGGATAAGCCTCTCTAATAGCGTCAGTGGCTGAGGTGCGAGGCTGTTGAGAAGCCTGAATGAGTTTTTAGGGGGACACACTGGCGTCGGTGGATTAGATGCGAAGGGCGATACATGCAGTGTATGTATCTGCAGAATGAGAGACGGAGCGGAATGAAGTGTGTCCTGGGGCGTAGCAGTCATAAGGAGTTTGATAAAGAGTTGTCTGTCTGTGAGTGTGAGTGTGTGTGTGTATGTGTGCATGTGTGAATGATGGCTGTGTTTGTCATTTTTCTTGCTGCTGCTGGTGTGTCGTATGGTTATTGTGCTTGTTCTTTTTTCCCCCTTTTTTTTGCTGTGTCGTCATTTCTCCGGCGGAGAGGCTTGCGCTGCCCCTCTCACTCGCTCACTTACACACAGAGTTTATATATATACACATAATGTATATGTGCCTCTCACTCCTTCTCCCTCGCTCTGTAGAGGGGCGGGAGGGCAGCGGGGCTTTCCGTTTTACTTTATTAACTGTGTCCGAAGCATGTTGGTGGGAGGGAGGGGAGGGAGAGAGGAACGTGTGGCCGGATGGGGCCAAAGAAATGAGTGAGTGTCTCGGTTAACATCCCTCTGTTTCCTTTTATTCATAAATTGATTTTACTTTCCTTCTTTTTTTTCCTTCTTTCTTTCCCGACGAACCCGCGATGGGGGGAGGCGGCAAGTGTAACGTTTTTGGTTTCTTTGTGTGTGTGTGTGTGTGTGTTTCTTCCCGCCCCCCGCCCTGGCCGCCTCTTTGCCCTCCACGCGGACGCGGCCCAGCGGCGGCGGGCCCCGCAGACTGGCACCTCGTCAGTCCCCCACGGGGGCCCGGTAGCATCCCGCCTCCGTGTAGTTTTGCTTTTGCGCTCGTTGGTGTGTACCTCGCCGCCGCCGCCTCGCTGGCCGTCCCCACTTCAGCCCCGAAAAGGCGGGCGAAGGCGCGCGCACAAAACAAAATAAAAATCCATGCGTCTGTTTGGGACTGTGGGATGCCGGGACACGTTTTGTCATGCCCCACAGGCCTCAGTGCACGCTGTGGAGGTGCTGTTTCGTTGGGTCGGTTGGTGGGTTGGCCCGGTGGCGGCAGCGTTTTTGCACTTCCCACGGGGGAAGTGACGTGTGCGGTGGGGAAAAGCGGGCGGGGGCGCAAGAGGGTGGACGTCTACGGTCTTCTTTTTTCTTTTTGTTTGTTTGCTTTGCGTTTCCTTGTTTGTGTGTGCTTGTGCTGTGGTCCTCCTTCCCGTGTCTGGTTGCAGTTTCTTTTTTTCCCCCCTTTCCCTCGCTCCTTCCCTATTCGCTTTTGCCGTGCATTTGTGCGGCAGCGCCCGTGGGGGAAAAAAAAAAGAACAACAACCACAACAACAACAGCAGCAGATTTCGTCGTTGTTGCGGTGCAGGTGGGTCTCTGTTTTCTGTGGGGCGGGAAAAGGGAATCCGCCGCCTCGTCGTGTGTGCCCAGGCCAAAATGTTTGACACGGGCCTCATGGTCGGGGTGATCTGCGGGAGCCTCGGCGGGTTTGCGGTGTTTGTGTGGGGCGGCATCTTCCTGTGCTACCGCCTCAAACTCTTCTCGCCCGCGTTCGGCGTGGACGGCGAGGGGGTGCGCGGGATCCCGCTGCGCTCGCTGGCGCCACGCATGACGGAGGAGCGGCGGCGGAATTTGCTGCGGGCGCGGCGGAAGATGCAGCGAGACGCGCGGCGGCAGCAGCGGCGGCAGGAGAGGGAGGCGGACGGCGTGCCCGGCGACGACGCGGAGCGCGACGGCGGCGGCAGCGGCAGCGGCAGCGACGGCACCACGCCGAGCGAGCGGACGCACGGCAGGAACTCGCGCTGGTTTCGCAGGCGGTCCAGCGCGGACAGCCTCACCAGCGCGACGCTCGCGAGCTCCAGCGCGGTGTACGGCCACGGGGACTACCTCTCGCGGTCGTGCACCACGTCGCCGCGCAGCCAGCGGGAGGCGGCAAGCAGCTGCCGGAGCGAGGAGGCGTTCCCGAGGCGGCGGCGCAAGTCCCACAAGCGCCGCCCGCGGAGGGGCAGTGACGTCGTCGACGACGGCAACGCGCGCAACAGCCCCTTCGGTGGCTGGACGGACTCCGCGCGCAGCTGCTGCAGCAGCAGCGCGGACAGCAACAAGGTCGGCGAGGAAGACAGGCGGCCTGTCGAGGTGGGCATCGTGTCGCCGGAGCCCGAGCGACTGCGTCCCACGCGGCGGCAGATCATTGAGCAAAATGCCGCTATGAGTGGCTTCTTTACGGTGCCGACGCATGGCTGGAGCCCTGGGCAGCACGCGGAGAATCGCAGCTGTCCCGACCGTGTAAATCTTTGAAGGGCAGGCACGCGTGCTGAGTTTATAATGGTGCGCCGCGTCCCTCTCACCCCGAGGCGCAGACGGCAGCACCATACCTGCTCTATACCAAAGTGTGTCTTGCCTTTGGGCCGAGTTCGCCTCGTTTCTTTTCATTCCTCCACTTTTCCCTCCTGATCCGCGTGCGTTTGATGTTTGTTTTGACCTTCACTGCCAAACGCACCGCCTGTTCTTGCGCCACTTTGGTGCGGTTGTGATTATTTTGTGATTCATATCTTTTATGTTCTAGTTCTTTAGTTTCAGGCGTGTTGTTGATCGTTGAGTCTGTTTTATCTCCCTGCCCGTACGCCTCTCTGTGTGTGTGCGTGGGTGGGTGTGTGGGTGGGTGGGGGGGGGGGGGCTTATGCGTACGACCAGGCACTTGATGGCCTTCGTCTCTCCACCCTCGTTCTTTTTTTTCCTTTGGGTTTGTGGGTTTGTGTGTGTGTGTGTTGTCGCGGTGCACTGCGGTGCGTCCCTGTTGCCACGCCATCAAGCTACCCGCCGCCGCACGTGTGGTCGGCCCATGCACGCATTCCGCGTGGAGCAGGGGCTACGTCCCCGTCCTTATCTGTCCGTGCGGTGGGGGGACGGCGCGGCGGCGGCGAAGGGAAAGAGGGACCCGCTGGAAGTAGTCTTTGCGTCGGTGTGTT
>NW_021704452.1:0-17500 GCF_003719485.1 Trypanosoma conorhini | reverse complement strand
ATAAATATGCATATATATATATGTATATATGTATGTGTATGATACGTGCATAGATGGCGAAAAAAGGGAGCAGCTTGCCGCAGAAGTCTGCTCTGCGCAAAAGGGATTTGTGCGCACGGCATCGCATGCATGCAGGCGTGCGTACACACAAAAGAGCGAAGAGAGGCAATGAGCCCCAACTTCTGCCGCGGGTCTTCTCGGGCAATGAGAGGCGCGACGAGGAGTTTTTCTTGCTTTGAGGAGCAATGAAATCGAGAGATGGATGAAGAGGGAAAAACAAGAAACGCAAGACAAACAAAATAGAGCGAAAGAGAGACATTACCGTAAGGCGAGAGGGCGGCGGCGGGGCGGCGCAGAGGAGGGCGGAGAGTGTGTTGTTGTTGTTGTTGTTTTTAGACATGCGCCGCTTTCTCTACGTCTTTTTAAATTGTTTTTGTTTCTCCCCCTTCGGCCCTATTTTACTCGCACGCCTGTTCTTTATATTATTGTTCTTCTTCGCTGTGCGTCTGCCTGTGCCTGTGTCAGTGTGTGTGTGTGATGCATGCGCGCGTGCTCCCACGGGTGCCGCCGCCAGCAGGCAGAGGGCGACGCTGTTGGTGCCCCCCGGTTGCTCGTGAACGGCGCAGGAGACGCGTTAAGGTGAGTGCGCATGTGCATGCGTGCGTGTGCACGTGTGTGTGTGTGTGTGCCCCAATAGATTTGGCGGTCGGGGTGGGTGGAGCGGAAGTGACGCACGGCGGAGGGCTGGCGGGGGCGGGGGCCTGCGGAGGAAATAGAGGAAGGAAACGCGCGGAAGCGTTGAGGGCAGGCAACGCGTCTCTCTCACTCTCACATGTGTGCCTGTGTGTGGCCCACAAGCACCGCCCGTTACTTCCCACTTTTTGTTTTGTTTTTTTATTTTCATTTCGTTGCGGCGTCTCTGTTCTCCGCCCCGCAGGCCACGGCCGCGCCGACCGCCTGCCTGCACGTGGATGTGTCCGCCGCCGCCGCCGCCCCCCCCAAATAAAGAGAAATTACTTTAAAAAAAAAGAAACGAAAAGAAAAGACGAGAAAAAGAGGAAGGAGAACCAAGACGCGATAAGAGATGATGCATTGAGTGCCGGTTGGACACATGCAAGCGTAACGGCACGCCACGTGCAGTGCCAGGCGAAAGTGCACCACCGCCAGCAGATGCGCGTGGACACGCTCGCTCACGCGGCCCACGTCCTCTCTTTCCCTCAATTTCTCTCTTTGACTGCCGTCATGTTTAGACACCTGCAGACACACGCGCCGACGCACAGCTACAGCCGGCGGGGGGGAGGGGCCGGCACTTGTTCCGCTGGCGCTGGGCACATCCGCCTGCAGCTACGAGCGCAGTTCAGCCACACAGAGAGACAGAGATTCATCCTCTGACAGTGAAAGACACACACACACACACACACACACACACACACACACATTCCCACAGACAGACAGACGGACGCTGCGGCGGGCACCGTCGCACAACTCTGGGCGCACGCTTGCCGCGGCAGGCATAAATGCGGCACTCAAGGCCGCGCGGCGTCGTCTTCACCCCGGCGATGCCGCACTTGGAGAGTTTCCTCAGCCGCCACGTCCTTCCAGAACATCCGCTTCGCAACCACCCGATGTGGCTGAGCGAGCACGACCTCTCAAGACTTCCAAACTGGAAGTTTGACCTCAACGGTGTGCAGCACGTAGGCAAGGCGGGGGAGGCGCAGAATGCGCCCATGCTGCTCGCGCAGGTACCGGTAAGTATTTTTCTATTTAACATGGATCAGCTTCTGCCGGAGAGTGAGGTGCACTGGCAGCTGCCACTTGCCACCGCCCCAGCCTCCGTACTCACGATGCAGGCGTATGGAGCCCAAACACAGAGACAGTTGGAGCGCTGCCGCAGGATAGCCGGCTTTGAGTCGAACTGGTGGGGCACGCGCCGGCAGTGGCAGGAGAAACAAGGCCTGATTCGCCCCGGTGCGTATCCGGCGGCGGTGCTTGGCTACGTCATGACTCGACTTCTGCACATCTCTATGATTTCAGACGCGGCGGAGCTGCTGAAGCGCTCGTTTGTCTCAGGGAAGACGGGGAACTTGCAGTGCGCGCGCGACGCAAGGGACTGGAGCCCGGAGGGTGTGAAGTTTATGGGCCTCGTCTCGGACCACTGCGGGAAGCATGGCTTTCAGTCCCCACTGTACTTCTCGGGCGGGGCGCTGCTGGCGGCCGGGATAGCCGTCCGCCCTGACGCCGACCCGCTCGACGTCTCGTCGCTTGAAGAATACACACCCAGCGAGGCCAGGGCCGCGGGGGCGGCTTCAGTCGACGCCAAGGCGTACAAGCAGTACTACCACCTCTCACAGGTGATACTGCCGGAGGGCTACAGAATCCCGGAAAATGTGCTCGAGGCGGAGCGGGTGAGCCCGGGCGCGCCGGTTGACGGCATGACGGGCAGGCTGCTGAGCTTCCCGGAGCTGCAGTCCGAGGCGATACTGAACTCCCCGTCGCCGGAGCTGGCCTCCTTCCTCGTCCGCGACGAGGAGACGGAGCTGGCGTGCTCCTTCTTGGACTTGGAGTCTCCGCACACCGTTCACGGCCGAAGTTTGTGGTACTCACCCCACGAACTGCTGGAGGCGGGGGGTCTAGTGGACGTCAACGCCGTGCCGGTGGAGGTGCGCGTCGCAGCGGGGTCGAAGCGCAGGGCGCGGCTGCTCTACAACGTGGAGCAGCTCCTGCTGCCCGTGGAGGGCTACAAGGCGGTGGGCCGCATCGCGTGCATGCGACAGTTCGCTGGGACAGACCCGCCGCCCTCTGCAGACGAAAATGCAGACGCCGTCGCAGGTGCCGGGAATCGTACCTACTCCTCCTGAGACTACGCGCGTGGCCCACCATGCCCCGCTACATCTTCACATGCGTGCACCCCCCACCAACAAAAATCGATACACTTGCGCCACAATTCACTCGCTCACTCTCAGAAGAAGAAGGAAGGGAGGAGTTTGCTTCCTTTTTTTTTTTTGTCTCTCTGTTTCTGTCTTTGGGGGATGCCGTCCTCTGCGCCATCTTGAAACAAAAAAAAACAAGAAGATATAAATGTAGGGAGGGAGAGAGAGCCAGAGGTGCTTTTCGTGGCTGCTTCATCGGTTGGATTCTGGAGACGGCGCTGCGCTGTGTGCATACGTTCTTGAATTCATATATTTCTTTGCGTGGCACTGAAGCGAATCTCTGCCATCGTTTTCGCCTTCCGTCCTACCGCTCCCTTCTTCGTTTCTTTTGACTTCTTCTGCCTTGCGCTTGCCAGCGGCTCCGACGGCGGCCTAACACAACAACAGCGGCAGCGTTAATACGGCTGGAAAGGGCGATTGCACCCACCCACACGCATGGCATGCAGACTCGCCACTTCGCGGCCCCTCGCTGCGCCGCCCGCCCTTGCCAGCTACCCGCGTCTTTTTCACAGCTCGCGGGTGGTGCGGCACGCCGGCAAGATCATCATCCCCAGGCTGGCGGGCGGGCGGTCGACGCATGCCGGGGGCGGCGTCCCCGCGGCGTTTGCTTCGCCTTCGCCCCCGTCCGCGGCCACCCCCTACCGCAGCGAGTACCGCGAGAACAACCGACTGGGCCCAGAGGTGGCGCAGTTTCTCGACGCGGAGGCTGCCGAGACGCTGCGGCGGCAGCAGCAGCTCGACCAGTTCCGTACGGCGACGGACGCGGCGGTGACCAAAGTGTGGCGCGACTCCAAGAGCCACCTGCGGCGGCAGGAGAGTCTCGTGAGGGAGTTTGGGGTGGAGGGGGCGGTGAGGGAGATGCTGCAGCCTACACGCACGTCCTTTCGGCAGGAGCTGCGCCAGCGGCCCTTGGACCGCGGCATCCTTGAGGAGATCTACAAGGGCCTGCACGGACGCCGCATCGAGCGGCGGCTGAAGAGGGGGGTCTCCTGGGAGCATTGGATCACGAAGGGCGACGGCACCGCCCCCGTCTTCACCGCCTCGCGAAAGGCGCAGCAAACCTTTGCGTTCGGCGGGACAGTTCGGCTTGCCGCCAAGGCAACACACGCCAAACAGTTTCCTGTAATCCTCACCGCTGGAGGCCGTGGCGGCGGCGGTGGCAGCAGTCACACGGAGTTGGGCGAGGCACGGCGGTGTGTGCCGGAGGTCGCCTTTGTGGGGCGGACCTCCAGCGGAAAGTCATCCCTGATCAACGCCGTGCTGAACGCCTTGATTGCGCCCTACGGCCACCTGCAGGGCACCACGAGCTCGGTGAACTTCTACAACGTGGCCAACAAGGTGGTGCTGGTGGACTGCCCTGGCTACGGCTACTACAACCCCATGGAAACCCCCGCCGGGGACGCCGAGAACGCCGTCGCCGTCATGCGTGCCTACCTCAAAGCCTGCGGCCGGCACTCCACGGAGACGACGACGACGACGACGACGACGAGGCAGCAAAGCAAAAAGGAGACGGCGAAGGCAAAGGAGCATGCAAGTGGTCGTGCTGCCTTGCAGGGACGCCCCATCAAGCGTGTCTTTGTCTGCGTCTCCTCGCGTGGGCTGCAGCAGGTCGACATGGCCTACCTGGACCACCTTGAGAGCCTGGCTGTGCCCTTCACTGTGGTACTCACAAAGACTGACGCCGCTCCCATTCGCTTCCTCGCCCGGCTCGCGGACCACACGCGCTGCCAGCTGGTCCACTACAAACACTGCAAGGAGCTTATGCTCACGAGTTCGTTGCGGCTAGCGGGCATTGATAAGGTGCAAAACCTGATTGGCAGCGTCGCACTTGGCGAGGACAGGCTCCACGGTGCAACAGCAGACTTCAGCTCCATCGTCTGAGGCGGCCGCGAGAGCCGTGCCCTTTGCCAACGACACCGAGACGCAACAACGACACCGAGACGCAACAACGACAGCGTGTGAGTTAAAATATTGCAGAAAAGCTGAAGCCTGGTGGTTTGCTGCTCCCCCGCTGTTCTTGTGCCTCCACTTTCGCTAGCCTTTGCTATCTGCGCATGCGTATGTGCATGTGTAGGGTACGTCTGTGCTGATTTGTCTTTTTTTTCCCCCTCCTTTTCCTTTTGCTTTGCTTTTGCTTTTTCCCCTCCTTCATTCACGCACTCATGCCCTGGAGTGATGGCACTGCCGCTGAACCAACATCGTATTTCACATACTTCAGAGGCCTTCAACGTCCTTGAGACAAAATACCCCATCGATTGAGCAAAACAGCGAAGACAACAACATTAGGAGTCTTGTTAGTAGTATTAATCGTAGTAATCAGCAGCCCTTTTTTGCGGCATAACAGCGGCAGCAAACACCAAGCCTTTTTTTCTTTTCCTGTGCGTGCGTGTGCGTCTGTGCGGGGTTTGAGAGGAGCCCGGGTCTATTGATGGACCGAAAGCGCCTTACTGTCAGGTACGACTCCCTAGTCCACCTGTCATGCGAGGACGGCTACATCACGGCCGCGGGGCTGCAGGCGGAGGGTCTCTTTCTCCGCGACAAGACCGACCTCGACATTGACCAGGAGCCCCTGCCGCTGCTGGGGTTTGAGACCAGCGTGTTTCGCATCGAGGCCCCCGCGTCGAGCTCCGCGGCAAAGACGCAGGAGCTGGACAGCAGTCGCGAGAACAAACAGCTTTTCAGCGAGAACTTCAGCAACCTCAACACGGCGCCGCAGCTGACATACGGCAAGCCCTTCCTCCTCGTGCATGCCGTCAGCCAGATGCACGTGGCGGTGTTTCCCTCGCGGCCGTCTGGCATTGACCCTGACTGCGTGAAGCTTGTGCTTGCGCCGCCGGGGGAGGTGGAGCCGCGCTTCTGCGAGTTTGTCATGACCTCACGGTACAAAATCCACGACGACGGGGATCCCGTGTGCCGCGGCGATGAGGTGCTGCTGCGGCTGGCGGCTTACCCCATTTTTGTGCACGTCACGGCCTCCGCCCTGAAGGCCAAAAAGGCGGCAGACGCGAGTGCGCCGGGCCAGACGTCCCCCGGAGAGAACAGCTGCAGCAACTTCAGCGTGTTTGACAGGAACGTGCTTCCCAGCGATCCCAGCGACGCCCCGCAGCTTGAGGTCAACGGCTCCGAGGAGCGCTCGGTGGTCTTCGTGCTGCAGCGGTACGACATTGGGAGGGACCAGGCGGACCGTCAGCGCGCCCTGCACCAAGTCGCCCGGCCGTGCGTGCCCGCGGGGAAGCCCGTCGTCCTCTACCACCGCGAGCTCAAAAGCCTGCTCACGACGAGCCTCACACAGCCAACGAGGCAGGAGCGGCAGCGGCAACAGGAACAGTTGGAAGAGACCGAAAAGTTTTTGGGGGCGGACGTTGCGGGCGGCGGCGGTGGTGGTGGGCTGCCGATGCGGCGGCGCTACTCCTCTTCGGAGGGCATTGCCCGCTCGAGGTGCGCCACGCAGGCGAAAGGCGACGGCGCCTCCGCACCCGTCGCGCGGAATGCAGGCGACGGCAACGAAGACGACGACCGCGACCGTGCCGAGGAGGCCGACGAGGACGCTGCCCCGTTCCCGCTGCTGCTGAAGGATGACGCCCCGACGGCCCCCGCGCTTAACGGCGGGACCGCCCTCGACGATGCGAGGGACAGCTGCACCGTGCTCTGGGTCTTTGAGAACGAGGACCCGACGGTGGGGGGCCCCGTGCGCATGGAGTCCGTGCGGTACCGCCTCCGGCAGGCGTGCTCGAACTTGTACCTGGCGGTCGCCGGCTCCGGCGTGGACGCCTTTTTTGAGGATAACGCGAACAATGACTTTGCGGAGCCAGTGGACCCCATTGAGGCGGCCTCGCTGGAGGGGCGAAGTGACGCAAGCCGCAGCAGTGCCCAGAATTCACCGCGGGCCATCTCGCTCTGCATGATACCGCCGCCACGTACCCAGAAGGATCTGGAGCGCACGCTTTTTACAATAACCCCGATGTTTGCTTCCGAGTGCGGCTTCCTCATCGAAGATGAGTGCCTTGTACTTCAAAACGTATTGACGGGCATGTACGTCTGCACAGAGGAGGCGCAGGGCCGCCCTTGCCTCCAGTGGCAGCCATCTGTTCATGACACCATTACTGCACGGTCGACGTGCTCAGACATTGAGCAGAAGATCATCTTTCTCTCTTCGCACTGCGAGAGGCTCTGCCGATACCGTGACGTCTTCCAGGCAATGGCGTCGCTGCGCCCCTCGCGGCACGCCTCCTGTTTTCAGGGCGGGGGAGATGCGGGGTCCTACGTCATGCAGTTCACGAGTTCTGACTCGCTTGAGCAGTCTTCAAAACGGACCTCGGCGGCATTTGTGCAGGACGACGAAGTTTACACCGGTTTCACGAGCCTGCGTCCTCGGCGTCGCGACGGCGGCAAGGAGGCGCCGTACAGGTCGATCCTCCCCATCATTCGTGTCTGCCAGAGCACCCTGGAGGAGCTCATCCGCTTCTGCTCCGTCTCGCGCATACGTGACGCGCTCCGCCTCGACGGGATTCCGATACCGCGCTGCCAGCGGATGATGTTCGACATGACGATTCACCGGCTTGTTATGGATGTCCTACTCGCACCCTTCGCGCTGCTCCGGTCAACGGAGGCGGAGGGCGCCGGTGGGCAGCGTGTGGCGGGCATGCGCCAGTGGGGCTGCAGCCCACGACTGCCCGCACTGCCTCTCACGGGCGGGGTTGTTTGGCTGGACGAGATACTCGAGGAGGCGCACGCTGACGTCCACCGCGTTTGCCGCCTCGCGTTGCGGTTGCTGCGGCAGATGGTGCGCAAGGCGTCGACGCTGAAAATGTGGTTGGATGAATTTGTTCCCTACCTCTTGGAACTGGACGGGCGCCGCTTTCACGTGGTGGACACACTCACCGAACTCTTCTCGGACAACGTCAACATTCCAAGGCCTGTGGTGGAGTCTGTAACGGACCACTTCATTGGCTGCCTGCGTCGTGTGCGCAGCGCCGGATACGTGGATCTGTTTGCCGCCATGTGCACCATCGGCTTTCGCGGGATCGCCGGGAGGCAGGCCATGGTGTGCCAGAAGCTTCTCGTTGAAAACGGGGATTTGATTTCCCGCTTCGTCTTGAACGGCGAGGGGGAATGGGCTGTGGTGGTGAACGAGGGCGAGCCCCCGGTCGCGTACACCGCCGTTTTCAGTCCTCAACAGCAGCAGCAGCAGCAGCAGCGGCGCACGGATGCGAAAGTTGCCTCATTTTTACAAAGCGAGATCGACCTACTGGGTTGCCTGTGCTTTGACGGCTGCCCCCCTGTGTGCTGTGCGGAGGTGGGGAAGGTGTTTCCCGCGGAGGTGCTGCTGCGGGCCGTAAAGACGTTCGTCTGGACCGGGGCGGAGGTGATGGGGCGTCCCAGTCCGTTGGACCTGCTGCGTGGCCGCGTCTTGCGGCTTGCGCTGCAGTGCTACATCATGCCCCGCATCGACGACATCGCGGTGCAGCTGCGGGCGAGCACCGTCCTGTTTGGCTCCAGCTCTCTCCGTCTGCCGGAGAACCCCCAGCTGCCGATCTCCGGCAACCTCGACGACGACCTGATCAGCGCAGTGAAGTTTGCATCGCTCAGCATTATCCGCGCCAATCCACACTTTGTGCAGTCCGACGTGGCGCGGAGTGTGCTGCTGCGCACCTCGCTGAACGCCTGGCTGCGGTTCACCGTGGCCCAGCAGGTCTCTGCGTGTGAGATGTGCGGCCTCATCCCGCCGCTGCTGAGCCTGCTGGACGGCACCAAGGACGTCATCGACGACAGCGCCAGCAAGGTCGCCGCCCACACCCTCACCCGTCTCGAGGTCTCCGAGGCCAGCGTGCAGGTGATGGAGACGCGTGAGATGATCTGCATAACCCTCCTCCAGCTGCTGGAGAGCGTCTCCAACATGGCGGCAGACGACATCATACAGTTTCTCGACGACGCCTTCGTCAAGGGCGTCAGGTTTCCACGCAGCAGAATCAGCGGATTCTTGGGCGCCGACGGCGGCCCCAACGCTGAGTCGCAGATGAAGCTGAAAATATGGCCCGAGGAGGAGCAAAGCCTGCTGCCGGCGAAGGACGGCGAGGGCGGCCTCCTTCGCCGTCTCCGGGGCGGATACCACTCCCTTGACGCGGTGGGCGAGCCACATGAGATGGGCGGCGGCGTTAGCGCCACGGAGGTGGTGGAGCAACTGAAGGGCATGTGCAAGAGCATCATGTGGCAATTTCGCGTGGATAAGCTTGTCCCGCTGCTCATGGACCTCACCCGCTACGACAGTCCGCAGCTAACAGCGCAGGCGACGGAGTTGCTGATTCGCCTCTGCGCGGTGCGGCGCACCGTGGCGCAGCGTGTTCTGCAGGTGCACACGCTCCCCTCTTCCGAGGTTGTGCACAGCTTTGACCACCTCTACACGGTTGCGGTGCACACCCTCACCCTGCATCGACGTGGGTGCTTTGACGACGCCGTCGCGTTTGCCCTCGCAAGTGTTGAGGAGCCTGAGAGGCCGCAGACGGCCGTCGCAGCGAAGGAGCCGCAGCAGCAGCAGCAAGGGGAGGACGAGGAGGACGACGACGAGGAGGAGGAGCACTTGCTCGACAGCGCGGATGTAAGTGGGGAGGATGCCAGCGCGGAGGAGGCGGAGGCCGGCGCGGTTCGGGTGGGAAGGACAAAATCCGGTAAACGTCATCTGTGGGAAAAGGCGGCCGGGGCTGTGCGCATGTTGGCGTACCGTAACGCCGTCCGCCGCCGCCGCCGTTCCGTGGGGCTCAGTGACACGTCGCAGGCGCCGCTGCGGCTTGTCATCCGGGTGGAGATGGTGTGCCACTGGGGCATCCACCTCACGCTCCTGCGCATGCACCCGTGCATTGACCCCGACAGCCCAGCCTTCTTCCAGTGGATGCGGTTCTTTTACCTCTTCACATTTTCCCGCGACAACGCGAGGAAGCTGCTGGGCAGCATCGACCTCTTCATGCGCTCGCTGACCCTTAACCCGGTTTGCACCGTCATGTGCCTGCACATCATCGTCGCCATCTTTGCCTCCATCGCCGACCCCACCCCGTACCTCAGCAACGTCTTCCTCGAGGAGTGCGTGAAGTACATCGACAGCGAGGTGTCGGCGCGCCACTCGGACGATATCTTCCTCTCGCAGCTGAGCAGCTACGTCTTTGCCAACCCGGCCGTGGGCGGCGTGGCGCGGCGGCGGATAATGCAGCTTCTGCGGGACCACAACACTCTGCGGTGCTTGCCGGGCCCCGGGGTTCCGGCGCCGCCCGTCGGCTGCGGCTTCATTGCCTCCATGGTGGAGCTGCTGTGCCACATCTGCAGCTCCTCCACGAGCGCGCTGGCGATGGGGCAGCGGGCGCTTCCGATGAACAACATTTTTTCCATCATCCTGGCGTACGGCTCCCACTTCAGCCCGCTGCACTCGTTGCACCACAACCGCGACGACGTGGACAGAACCAAGTTCCAGGTTGTGGGGACCTACCTGCGTGCCCTTGTCTCGCTGTACATCACCGCGGACGGGGAGGAGGGGGGCCAGGGAAAGGAGCTGCGCAAGCTGGAGTGGATGGGCAACAGCGAGTGGTGGGCGGTTGTGACGATGCTGATGGAGCAGCTGCAGGGGCTCACGGACCTTATTGCGGAAAACAAGGGAAAGGTGGTGAACCGTGGCCTGCGCGTGATACAGCGCTACAGGCATGTGTGGCTTATGTCGATACCCGTTACACTCCTCACCTTTTTCGCGGACTGCTTTTCAGAGGCGACCTTTTACCACTATCAATCCTCTGTGGGGCCCATCCTTCACGCCATGTGCGGCACCCTCATGAAGTTCGGGGTGACGCTCATTTCCTCTGCGGGTCCACTTGACCTCAGCGTTCGGGAGGCCGTGAACTACCGCCGCCTGCTCGGCGTGCTGCACATGCAGACGGTCGGCATCGTCGGGCTGGAACCCCTCGCGAAGGAGCTGGACACCGCCCGCAACCACATCGTGCACTGGCTGCTCCAGCGCGAGCGGGACTACAAGGCGGAGCGGCAGCGACAGCAGCACGTTGTACTGGAAAGGAGGGCGCGGGGCAATGACGTGGACGAATATTCGACTACACGAGACATTTTCCTTGCCGGCGAGGGCATGTCGCGGAGCATACAGTACTCCTTGAGTGATTCCTTTTCTAGAGGCTTATTCCTCTCTGGCGCCGCGGCGCGACGCCGCGACGTGGAGCGCATCCGCGACGCCCTTGGCGCGTTCGTCAAGAATGACGTATTGATCCCCGTAGAGGACAGTCTCGCACCAGGCGAGGCGGCGAGTGTGGCGAACGCGCTGCTTCGTCGCAGCACGGGGCTCTCGGGGATCCGCGGCTTCGTGTGGAATGCGCTGGACGGCATGCGGAAGCGCTACTTCAGCCCCATGGCGCTCATCGGCCTGCTGAATCTCTTCTACAACGCCCTCCACACCAGCCTCCAACCCACAGAGCCGCAGTCGCCGGAGGCCGAGACGAGTCTGGGGCACGACGACGCCGGGTACAACCTGCAGCTCACCTTCAGCGAGCTGGGCGTGTCGCACATGGTCACCGCCCTCTGCAACCTCGACGACGACGTCTTGACGTACAGCGCGGTTCGCCTCGGCGTGATGATTCTCGAGGGCGGCAACCAGCGGGCACAGTTCACGCTGCTGAAGTACCTGGAGGCGCACCCAGGCGGGTTCTGCTACAACGTTCGCGACTTGCTGCAGCGGTCGCTGTGGTGGGTACGGCGCATTAACCTGGAGCAGCAGCTTGTCATTCTTGAACGTGGCGGGGTCCTCTTTTCCGCATCAAACACGCGGTCCACCTCCGCCTTGTTCGCCGCCGTACTTAAGTCCTCTTCATACCGCGACTACGGCGGGAGCAGCAAGCACCCCACGCTTGGGTGGGACCGCGTGCAAGGCTGCATGCGTCTACGACTTCTCCAGGAGCTCTTTCGCATGCTGCAGCTCTTCTGCGAGGGCCACAACCTCGGCATGCAGAATTACATTCGCTCCCAGCACGACAACATGCATAGCGTGAACCTTGTCTACGAGGTAATGTTGCTCGTCACGGAGCTATCCAAAATTGTGCACTACGCCACCGTCGACGTGGTGCGTGGGGGCTTTGAGTTACTGACGGAGTTGTGCCAGGGCCCGTGCCACGCAAATCAGGAGGCGCTGCTCAGCTACGACGTATGTGTGTCGATCTGTGCCCTGCTTGACCTGCTGAGCCGACGGGAAATCATTGGCGCCCCGCCGCCGCAAGCCAGAATGAACGCCACTGAGGTGAGCGGGGTGGCTGAGAAACACAGCCAAGATGGGGCGCCAACACGTGATGTGCGGCTGACCAAGACCGACGTGGACTGCCTCCGCACCTCGCTCACCACGTGTCTGCTCTCCCTCATCGAAGGCTGCCGCTCGCCCGAGATCTTTCGCTGCGTCCTCGCACAGATTCCCATTGACGTCATCGAACGCCAGCTTTCAATCGCCAGGCCGGAGCTGTGCGATCGCATTCTCGAGGATGAGACGTTTGAGGATGACCCGTGCGTGGCGACCCTCTTCAACTGGCTCATCTTCCTCAACACGATCCGGCCCTACGCCGAGGGGCTCTACCTGCGGCACATTGACGAGATCCTGCGCCACACCGTGAAGCTGAAGCAGCGCCTGGGCATGATTGAGATCCAGCGCGAGGATGGGCTGCTTGAGCAGGTTTTCTTCCGTATCCCCTTCATTTGCCACGGGCTCTCGCAGAGCATCAAGGACGACGTACTCTGGGGTGTCAACCGCACCAGCCGGGCGACGAAGTTGGGCGACTTTCTGCATCAGACGGACAACCTTATTTTTGAGGTGGAGCGGGCCCACGGCTTCCATCGCTGGGTTGGGCGCTGGACGCGTTTTCGCCTGACCAACGCCGACACCGCCGCCGAGAGCGAGGCTCTGCCCACGGAGGAGGCGGTGAGGGAGAACAGGGTGCGGCTCTACACCCTAAAGCGATGCTGGAATCAGTACCTGGCGCCGTTCATCTTTTCCTCGCAGCTCTCGTACTACGAGTACGCCTCCGTCGTTTTGGCCGTGCTCATCAACGTGGAGCTCATCTCGGTGCAGGGGGTGATGTGGAGCACGGCGACCGTGCGCTTCCTGAATTCCACCATCACGTACCTTTGCGTTCTACAGTTTCTGCTCTCCTGTGCGGCGCTGTGCGTGGACGCCGTTGTGTTTTTCCCGGTGCTCCTCTACAAGGAGTACCGGCTCAAGCAACACTTGTGGTCGGGCAGCGCAAAGACCAACGCAACGATGCAGGAGGTCTTCGCCGGGCTAAGCGCCCGCGAGGTGGTCTATCTTTTCTGCGCCCGCTTTACCATCCAGTTCCACATCTTCCTTGTGGCGATGGCCGCGTTGGCCCTCTTCGTCTCGCGCTACTTTGCCGCCGCCCACCTGCTGCTGATCATCTACAAGGTGCCCACCCTGCGCACCTTCATCAACGCCATCACGCAGAACGGGAAGCAGCTTCTGTTGACCGCCTTTCTCGGGGTTGTCGTGCTGTACCTCTTCGCCATTGTTGGCTACCTCCTTTTTCCGCAGCAGTTTGACAGCGACGATGGCGCCAACAAGAACTGCGTCAGCCTCCTCCGCTGTTTTCTGTTTATTCTCTGGCAGGGGCTTCGCCAGGGCGGCGGTGTCGGCGACATCATGCAGGAGGAGCCGTGGTCGAGCGGAACCCTGTTCCCACGCCTCAGTTACGACCTGGTCTTCTTCTCCCTTGTCAACGTCGTGTTCCTTAACATCATGTTTGGTCTCATCATCGACACCTTTGGCGAGCTGCGTGACGCGAAGCGGGAGAAGGAGGTGGACATGCAGAGCACCTGCTTCGTCTGCGGCCTGAATGCGGACGTCTTTGAAAAGGCCCACGTCGGCGGGCTCCGGGCGCACGTGCGGCAGGAGCACAATATGTGGATGTACCTTTACTTTATCCACTACCTGCGGCGCAAGGACCCGAGCGAGTTCACAGGGCAGGAGTCGTACGTGGATGCGAAGCTTCAGCGAAACGAGCTCAGCTTCTTTCCGGAGGAGAAGTGCCTCACCTTGGAGAAGGACAAGAAGGAGCAGGGGGGCGTGGGCGACGCGGAGAAGGAGGCGGCCGGCATGGACGAGGAGGGAGGCGCCGCGCAGCCGGGCCGTGACGGGCCACCGGTGGCGAAGGACGCGGGGGCGGCGGGCGGCCAGCAGGTGGCGCTGACGCTCAGGGAGTTGGCCGGGGTGAAGGAGGCGCTCAGCAGGTTCCTCCGCGAGCTCGGCGAGGACGCCCAGAAGGTGAAGTCGATGATTCAGCAGCTGGAGATCACCAGCCGCAGCGTGCACGGTGGCGCGTCTATCAGCGGCGGCGGGCCGCATGGCTCGGCGTCTGCCGCCGGCACGCTTGTCAGCAGAGGGGCCGCGTCGCAAATTTCATTGCGACGCCGCGCACAAAGAAGCAGGGAGAAAAAGAGTCCTACACCGCAGGAGGAGGCGTAGTAGCAGTAGGTGGAGTATATATATATATATATATACATATCTAAGGCCGTGTGTGCGTGTGCGATAGAAAATCGTGCGTTGGGTGGCCTTCCCAGCACTGGAAAAGGGGAACTTATTATTATTATTTTTTGTTTGTTTGTTTCTTTGTCTGGTTTGTCAAGAAAACGAATAAAACGGGACGGGTGGAGTGGCGATGGTATAAATGAATATATACGATTTTTTTTTTTGCTTTAACTTTCACTTACTGTGGCCGCCGTCCTCTTAATGAAGCAATAGACGCACACGCACATGCACACTTACAATACATTAACTGCATAACATGTAAAGCGTGGTTTGTTGATATGTTTGCATCAAAGCAGCAGTGAAGTTCAAATTATTTTTTTTGTCTGCCGTCGCCTCCTGCGTCCTGCTTTTCTTCTCTTTTCACTCTGTTGATGCCCCACAATTACTTTTCCTCCTCTTTTTTTTTCTTTGCGTCGTTAATCCTGCAGTTGCTCCCCAGGAATGGCTGGTGGTGGGTGGGGGGGAGGGGGGCAACGTTGTGCCCGCGGTAGCCTCTTCCGCCTCTGCATGCACGCACACACAGGCACACACGGGCGGCACGGGCCTCAGCCTCTTTTTGCAACGCGTGCATGCGGAGTAAAAAAGGGCGCGTGACATACGGCGGCTGTTGTGCGCTGTCGTCTTTGCGGGGACGCGGCGAGGCACCGCCACGCAAGCAGGACAGGGCACATGACACCGCTGCCCAGGCTGCCCCGTCGGGCGGCTGCGCGTTGAGCGACACTGCACGTATTCCTTTAACGCGTCTTTATGATCATTGTTGTTGCCTTTTTTTTTTGCTTTTTGTTCGTCTGTTTGTGGCTGCTGCAGCTTGTGGTGGGCGGTACCCTCTTCCGCACCCTCCGCGGCTTCTGCGCGGCACCTGCACGCCACCGCCACGGCTGGTGCGACTGACGCTGCGGGGTCCCGGTTTCTGGACGCTGCCGCGTCTAAAGGGGCTGCGTGAGTCTCTCCGTTTTTTTTTTTTAGGTTTTGTGTATATATTTACTTAATACACATCTGCGTGTGCGACTTTGCGTGTGTCGTTGTCTTTGCGGAGAGCCAAACTGCCTTCTCTCTCTCTCCCTCTTCCCCCGCGCTGCCTCCTCGTTTCGTTGCGTGCCGCTAGAAGGTAACCATTTCGCACGCAGAGCAACTGAACCACCAGACGGGCTTTTCTCCCCGACTATTCCCAGCCACTCGTTTTTGATTCCTCACCCACTCCACCCGGGCGGGAACAGCAGGCACGACATGAGCCTCTCGTTGAAAGTCTCGAGCCCCACGAACCCGGAGCCCATGGGGCCGCGGCAGCCGCCGCAAGACAAGGCCGCGGCGGCCGCCGCCACCTCGGCTCCCCAGGCAAAGGGGGGCGACAACGCACTTCAGCGACGCAATGTGTACGTCTCCGGCCTTCCAGAGACGTTTCGCGCCGCGGAATTCCGCGAGATGTGTCAGGCCTTTGGCCGGGTCGAGGCGTCCAAGCTGTGCATTGACACCAAGTGCCGTCCAATGAAGGGGTATGGCTTTGCGCTCTTTTTTGAGGAGGGGGCCGCCGCCAAATGTATCAAGCACTTGAACGGCCATTGGCTGGGCGGGCGAACGCTCCAGGCGCGACTCGCCGACGTTGCCGCGACACCCGCCCCGCTCGACCCAGTGTCGGCGCACCCGCCCATCAGTCGCGCGCGGCTCTCGTCAAAGCTGCACCGCACGCCGAATTCCAGCCTGCACAGCACGGCGGGCATGACCGACGGCCCTCTGGGCTTGACGAAGAGCATCCCGCTTTCCCCGTGCTCCAGCCGAGAGCTCACGCCGCCCATCACCCCGTCGCAGGCAACAGTCAATTCGACGCTGTTTCCCCCTAGCGACGTTGGAAGCGGCAGCCGATACAGCGACAACGGCAGCATTGCAGCTCCGAGCACACAGCCCATTTTCTACCATCAAGTGGCAATGGAGCAGCAGATGGCTCCCCCAGCGGCCTCCTTCCCCGCGCAGCCAGGCTACCTTCCCATGCCCCCCGCCTTTTTTCAGCCCCCCATGATGGGGATGCCGGTGTACGTCACAATGCCGCCCTGGGCCAATTCCCCCGCCGGCACGCCGCAGCCGTTTGTTTTGCCGACCACCATGATGTCGCCTGGCGGGTGCCCGCAGCAGTTCTACTCCCCCGTCGTCTTCTCTCCTTAGGCCGGGCACCACGCCCGCCTCCAACGGGGTGGGTGGGCGAGGCGGGGAAGTTGAATAGTGGAGACGTGCCGCACTAAAGAGCGCTCTGCAAGGAACCACACCTAATACGTGTAAAGCTGCGAGTGGGCAAAGCTGGCACACATGCGCAGAACCAGAAAAGCGAGAAAGGGAAAGAAAAAACAAAAGCAAAAAAAAGAAAGAAAGACAAAAGCTAAGTAATAAGGAGACGGCAAGGAAGAAGAGAGAACTCGGACTTTTTTTGTGCTTGCGTGTTTGTGTTTGTGTTTGTGCGTGGTGCCTATCCCAGGAGAAGGAAGAAGCAGCAGCAGCAACAGTGGATCTTGCACGTATATATTTTTATACAGAAGAGGAGCAGCGAGTGTGGTGTGATTCACCGTATGATTAAGAAACAACCACAGGGGACGAGTAACACGAGGAGCACGCGGAGTAGTAGAAAAAATTCCAGATATATATATATACATATATATATATATATCTAGGCACAAGGGTATTTACGTAAAGCAAACTGAAGGAATGAAACCGCAAGTACATTAAAAGAAGTGAATGCGCTTAAAGAGGCGAGGGGGGAGGTGGCGGCCAATCACACAGACACGCATACATATATACAAGTATATTTATTTACTTATTTGTTTATATATTTGTTTGTATACGAGCGCACCCCTCACTGTGTTTTCCTTTGTGTGGGTTGGTGGGATATGTTTTCTTTTTTTGGGGGGGTGGTTTGTTTGCGGCAACCCCAATTTTTTTTGTCGTTCCTGTTCTTCTTTTTTATTCTTCCGTGTTGTGTTATTTGTGCGTTAAAAAAAAAAGAAGAAAAAAAAAGAGGACT
>NW_021704445.1:11555-19124 GCF_003719485.1 Trypanosoma conorhini | reverse complement strand
AATTGGTATTATACATGATGCATAAGCACACGCAACGGCGCGAGACGGATGCGTGGCCACGCCTGAATACATGCGCACGATGGCAGTGGCACGCCGCGAGGGAAGGGGCTGCGAGGGCAAAAGGGCGCCAGGGGATGCAGAACCATAAAAAAACAAACAAACGCAAAAAGCAAAAAAAAAGGAAAGAAAACCGTCAGTGCAACGTCGGAAAAAAAACATAACACACACATGCACACACACGCAAAAAATAATAATAACAACAATAATAATAAAGAGCGGCACGCTCGAGTTTTGCATGCGTTGTGTGTGGCCCCATTTCACCTCCCAGTTCCCGTCAGTAAAGTCCCCTACCCACTCCGCGCCCAACCTCTTTTTTTTCCCTCCCTCCCCCCCACCCCTCACCCAATTGTGCATCCAACCATTCGTTTTTCCTCGCCGCGCTCTCTTGCCAGCTTTCCTCGCCAGTTCCCCCTCGCTCTCTCTCACTCTCGCTGTTTCCTTTCCTTTTTCCACGCTGCCCCAGTATGCCCGTGGAAACGAAACTTCCGCCGCCGCAAGAGCAACAAGCAGGCAGATGAATACAAAAAAAACCACACTTATGCCGCGACGTCAGTTGTATATGTATATATATATATACGTCTGTGTGGTGCCAAGGAGGGGGGGAAAAAGTTCGCGCGTCCCACCACCCCTCGCCTAGCAAGCAGGCAGGAACGAAGGGCCAAAAAAAAAGGAAAAAGAGAAAAACTAGGTTACATGTATTGATCCAGATGCTCGTAGAGGTTGGCGCGGCAGCGCTCAATGAGTACGTCAAAGGCGGCGTCTTGCTTGAACGTCGCGCATGACTTGTACGTAAACACCGCGACGTCAAACTCGTTGAGGGAGCCGTGGTCGTTTGCCTCGATGATGTGCCGTACGAGGGCGTACTCTTTCCCCTGCTGGAAGTTCTTTTCCTCCTCTTGCAGGGCGTCAAACTTCTTGCGTGTGATGTACAGCGCATCAAAGTAGCGGTCCTCGTTGCCGCAGCCGTCGGCAAGCAGACACAGCAAACAGTAGAGAAACTGCCGCGTCTTTGGGAGGGACCTCTGCACCATCTTTGCCTCCTCCAGGTACAACTCCGCCGCCTCCGTGAAGCGCATCTGCGTGACCGTCAGCGCGCAGATGCGTTCCATGCAGCTGCGGGAGAAGGACTTTGTGACGGGGCGGGTGCCGAACAGCTGCATTGCCGCCTTGTACGCCTCAATCGCCTGGGCAGGCATATCGAGGCGGTACTCCAACAGCTCCGCCGCCTCCCGCTTACAACGCGCCGCCTGAATGATGAGGCCGCTCTTTGCGAAGGAGGCGGAAAGAAAGTTCAGCACCTCCACAGCGCAGGCGGGGTGTACCACTTGCAGATTATCCGCCGCCATGGACAGCATCGAGATCGTCTCGCCCTCGTTCTTGAACGCGTCAGCGATGACGCTTGCGTGCAGGAATGCCCTGGCAGCCGAATCCGCGTGGCCGCAGGTGCCAAAGAGCGCACCCGCCTCGAAGAAGAGGTCGCGGGCGCGGAGCCAGTCGTTGCACAAGGGGAGACCGTTCGCTACACTTGCCGCCGCTTTTTCGTACATCTTCTGCGCCTCTTCAAGCTTGGCGGTGGCGGCGCTTACGGCGGTGTCGTAGCTGCTGTTCGTCTCGCTGCCGTCGCTGTTGGTCCAGGACTCGCGCGCGGCGTCGTGTGCGTTGTCAGCGGCACACGCGACGGGGAGCTCCGGCGCCGCCTCCTGCGGCGCCTGCCTGTCAGCAGCCTTGCACGCGACGGCCGGCTGCGCCGCATCCGCCTTGCACGACGCGGAGTTGCCGTCCCCCGTCGAGGCCGCTCCACTATCTGCAGCAACGGCAGCAACAGTCACGGCTGGGTGGTTTTCCTCTTGCGAAGTCATGCTTTAGCCCTTATTTCTTTTTTGTTGTTGTTGTTGTTGTTATTTTCTTTTCGTATTAATGTTATCCCTGTTTTTGGCGCTGTTGCCGCTGTATTTTCCCCTTCCTCGTCTCAGCTTGCGGCTTCCTACACGTGCGCGTGTGTGCCTTTTAGCGTTTTGCTCTTCTGCCTGGCTCAGAATCCCACGCACAGAGAGAGAGAGAGAAGAGAGAAGAGAGGAGGAGGAGGAGGAGGAGGCGGAGGTGGACAAAAGCGGCAGCGGAGGGAGATTTGGGGCTTTTGTGTGTGTGTGGGGGGGGGGGGGGGGCAGCGCCAATCAGCGAGAAGGCCAGTCATATGATGATGTTATGCGGCGCAGTGGCGAGTGTCCGGCCACCCGGCAGAGCGCCAGGCGTCAGTTGTTGTTGTTGTTTTTTTGTCGTGTGTGTGTGTGGCTTTTCTTTTCTTTCCGCTTTCTCGCGCCGCCTGTGCGAGCCTGTGCGCCTGTTCGCTCGCCTGCTTGCAACAGTGCCGCGGCCCACGGCCCCCGGCCCATTATTAGCGACGCTTACGCCTCGCCGCCCCGCACTTCGTTAACCGCCGCCGCCCCCCCCGGCCTCACTCCAGGGGGACGTTGCAGTTGCGAAAAAAGGCGAAGAGGGAACCCGCGGCTCGCTCGGCCAACGCGATCATGCCAGCCAGCTCCTTGGAGGAAACTCCGCCGCCGTACGCCGCCGATCGCGGACACGCCCGCAGCTGGCTCGCCAACACACCCCCGCCACAGCCGTCGCCACCGTCCGCCGAGCTCGAGAGCAGAAACGTGGCGGTGGCGCGTGTGCGCACCCCGTCGCCCTCCTCCTCTACGCGTGTGGGGTCGAGAAGCAGCAGCAGCGGTGCGGCGGACGCCTCGGCGGCGGCTGCGCCTGTTGTTTGCTCAGGGCCCTCTGCCGCACACGCGGCGATGCTCACGGCGGCCACCGTCGTGCGGCACGGCACGCCGGCGTCCAGCAGCGCACACATGAGGGCATTCGCCGCCACCGAAAGAAGTGCGCCGTCGTCTGCGAGCACCGTGACGTGGGCCTCCAGCACGCAGCGCGGGAACTGCTCGAGGCGCACCACGGCCTCCAGAGAAGCGGCGAGAAACGCCTCCACAGCGGCGTCCGCGCGGCGCTGCTCCACGCGCTGCTCCTCCACGCAGAGTTGCTCGGCGCCGCCGGCGCGCGGCAGGCGCGCGGCGCGGCTGACGTAAACCTGCACGCCGCACCTGCGGTAGTCATCCTGCCGCGCCGCAACTGGGCCGTTGACGGCGACGACGACGGTGGTGAGGCCCTGCGAATACCAGGCAGAGCCGTCAAATTGCGTGAGCTCGGAGGTCCGCAGCTCCTTTCCACGCATCTCGCGCGGCCCACGCCCATCGCGCCGCTGCGAGGCTGTTGACATCGACTTGCACCGACACTCCCCACACAAGTGCGAAGCACAACCCACGAAAAAAAAAGCGCCAAAGAGAGAGGGAGAGAGACGCACAATAGACGGGCGGGAAGGAGGCAGAGAGGCGGGAGGGAGGGGGATAACCCACAAAACCGCACGGCTCGGGCCCGCGTACAATGACGTACGGCTCAGATCCAGAATATATGCACATAAATAAATGTTGATGCACTACTTCCTCCCCAGTCGCATTGACTGGCAAATTACGAAAAAGAACAAGAGACAAAACTCCACATAATCAACAAACGATAGTGAAAATGGGGAAGAAGCGACGTGCGTTTCAACAAAACTACGTAACTAAAGAAACTGCACACTCATCCGACGCGAATGCACGGAGACGCGGGCGGTGGTGTGTGAGTAAAAATTGGCTCCCGCAGGTGCCGTCTTCCAAATGTTGTCGTCGTCGTCGCTGGCAGGCCACGCACCCCCCGTGGGGGGAGGGAAAAGGCGGGGCCCGCGCGGTCGCCGTGCGGCTTGTCATCGGGACCCTCCGCCCTCCTTTTTTTTTTGTACTTCCTTCGCGCAAGCTGCATGTCGGCATCGACGCTTAGAGTGAAAGAGGGGGAGGAAATAACTAGCAAAGGAGAAAAAAGAAAAACAAAAGATACACGTGTGTATATATGCACATCAAAAAAAAAGGTTTAGAACGTCCACGCAAGAAACGTAGAGAGAAACAACGTGCGAGGCGGAGGAAGGGGAGAAGGCGCCTCAACAGGCAACGACGCCCGCTTGTTCGCCGCACCGCCACCAGCCCGCAGCAGCAGCGGCAGTTGGCTGCAGAAAGGCACCAGAGAAAGCCGGAGAGCCGCAAATGTCCCATGCCGGTGGAAGCAACTCGTCCAAGCGCCGCCGTGCGCAGAAAGTTAAACGGGGAGAAGTTGCGAGGGCAACGGAGGAAGACGAAAGCAGACAAATAAACAAACACGTACAGACACACACAGAGAGAGAGAGAGAGAAGCTTCTGCGTCCTTTTCCGTCTCTTTCCCCCACTTTTTTTTGTTCTTTTGTTGCTGATGCCAGTGCCGCCCCCGCCTCGGCCGTTGCCGTGCAATCGACTGAAGTGCCTCTCATCGCGTTGGCGTCCATCCTTCTCGGGGAGGAGCATGTTGTCATTCTCCTCTTTTTTTTTTCTTTGGCAGCTGTTCCTCTTGTCTTGTCTTGTCTTCTTCTTCTTTTTATTTGCCGCCGCATTTTTTGGATCCCTCTTCTCTTTTTTTTTTTCTCTCTTTGCTTCGTTTTGTTTTGCTTCCGGCCGTTCGATTACTCGCCTGTCTTCGGGGCCTCCTGCCGAGGCGACTTAGTCCCTTCCCTCCCACCCACCCCTTTTGTTGTTGTGTTTCGTTTTCTCCTTTTCCTCCTCCTCCTTCGTTTTCAGATTAAAAACAGAAGGAAGGAGGAAAAAAAAAGGCGTTAAGTCGCGTCGGCGAAGCAGCGCCAGTGGCCCACGTGGGTGCGGCGCACCTGCTGCACGAGCTCCTCCGCCTGGCACCAGAGCATCCGGCTGCGCGGCAGCGGCGCCGTCCCGCCGGCCTCCAGCAGCGCCCGCATGACGGCCTCCGAGCAGCGTGCGACGTTAGACAAGTGATAGCCGCCCTCGAGCGCCACAACAAGACGTGGGCAGAGCGCGGCGAGCGCCCTTGTGAGGATGTAATACCCAGACGGCGACAAACGCATGGAGCCCAGCAAGTCGCCCGCGGCGCTATCGAAGCCGCAGCTAATAAAGACAATATGCGGCGCGTACTCCCGCATGACGGGGGCCACGACGTCCAGCAGCACCTGCACGTACTCCAGGTCACCCATGCCCACGGTGGGCCACGGTATGTTTATGTTTTTCCCACGCGCCTCGACCTGTGTGTCGCCGCCAACGCGCTCGAGGTGCCCCGTGCCGGGGTAAAACTTTTCGTGCGCCGTGGTGTCTACTTCCTCGTCGAAGGAAAACCCCTCCGTGTCTCCGGGAAGGTTCTTCTGTGCGGCAGGGGCGGCGGAGGATGGGGGAGGCGAGTCGCTGCTGCCGCTGCCGCTGCTGTTCACAGAGGAAAACGACGACGACGACGACGGCTTGTTCAGCTCCTCCGGTGCGATGCCGAACATCATCGCGATGGCCGCATCGTCCTCCCCCAAGTCCGCCGCAAGCTTGACGTAGTCGACAGGCTTGCGGCGAGACGCCCTCGTCTCGCCGTCCCCCTCACCCGCCGTTGCTTCATGTTGCTGCTGCTGCTGCTGCCGCCGCTGCTCCTCCTCTCCCTCCAGCGGTTGAGGCCGAGGATCATCGCCTCCTCCAACGGACGCGTTGCCGCCGTTGCTGTTGGCCTCCTCCCCGGTAGTCTCCTCCATCAGCGCGGCCAGCGCACTCAGGTCGATGGTGTCGGTGAAGACGGTGGGGGTCTTGCGCAGCACGTGGCCGCGGCCTGCGCCGTACTGGTGGATCGAAACCACCACCACGGAGGGGTCCTCGTAGAAGATGCTCTCCGTCCCGTCGCAGTGGTGGACGTCCCAGTCGAGCACGAGGGCGCGGGGGGCGGGGGTCCCCCGCTCGCGCAACTCCTGCTGCGCCACCCTGACGGCAGCCCCCACGTTATTGAAAAAGCAGAAACCCGAGGCATTGTTTGCGCCTGCGTGGTGGCCCGGGGGGCGCACAAGCGCAAACGCGTTAGACACCTCCCCACGCACAACACTTCGTGCCGCCGCCATGACGCACCCCGCCGCCGTGCGAGCCGCCTTCGAGGTGTTTGCGTTTGCGTACAGGTCCTGCCCAACGCTGCAGGAGGTCCCCGGACTGCGCAGCAGGGCCGCCAGCTCCAGGTGGTCGACGCTGTCGATGTGGGCCGTGGAGTGCACCAGTCGAAGCTCCTTGGTGCGCGCCACGTGGCGCGGGAGGCGGCGGCAGCACTGCAGCAAACCCACCGCACGCAGGTGCTCCAGCGTCCGCCTGAGTCGCCCAGGACGCTCGTAGTCCGTTGGGTCAGTGGACTCGTGCTGCAGCATCACCTCGTCGTACACGACGCCTGTGCCCGCCACGGCTGGCGCGCCGCGCTCCTCCTCTCGTCTACCCGCCAGCGCCGTGGCGTCATTGCCGTCCCCCGCCGCAGCGCCCAGCGGCGGCGGCCCACGCATCATCACATCGAGAACGGTCGGAAGCGGCGTGACGGGCGGCAGCGACGACGGCGGCGGTGGGGGGCGTGCGCCGGCCGCCTCGGACATCCACCGCCGAATGTACGCGTCAAGGCCCACCTTGCAGGTCGCCGCGACGGCGGGAGACACGCCATTTGCGGGAAGCCTCTTTTCCTTCGCCTTTGCGCCCCGCTTCGCCGTTTCCCGCAAGCGCTTTGGCATCCCTCCCTCCCGCCCCCTCTCCCTCTTGTCTTCTTCCTTGTTGTTGTTGTTGTTGTCCCCCGCTTCCCCCCTGCCCCACTCGCCCCTCGCCACGCGAAACACGTGTGGCAGCAACCGCGCAACACCACAACGACGCCCGGCACGCACGCCAAGGAAGGAAAGCAGGACTAAGCGCAGAAGCAACAAAAGAAAAACAAGGAGGGAAGGACGGCAGGATGGAGAGCGGGCAGGCAAACGGAGCTAAAGCCGTCGCCGCAGCTCAACCGCACGCAGGTTTGCATCTGCGAATCCACCCCGTTCGCAATGCGGCGCACGCCTTCTCCAGATTTTTCACATAAATTCGTCGCAGCTGCCCTTCCGTTAAGCACGAGGAAGACGCAGCCCCCCACTCGCTACTCCGCGGTAGAACGTGAAGCGCCCACCGCCTCCCCCCAAACCCCTCTCTCTTGCCCTCTACCTTTTCCCCCGCGCGACACATTTTTCTCCCCCCTCTCCCTATTAGGTTCTCTCTCTCTCCCCCTCGCGCCTTCACACGCACGCGTGTCCCGCCCGGGAGGGAGGGGACAAAACCAAACTTTTGAATAACTCGCCTGCGCCTCTCTGCCCGAAGCACAAGCCCGGCCGCACCCCCGCCCCGTTGCCCCAATTCCCACGCAGAGTAGAAGGGCGGCGGAGGTGGAGGGGGCAAACGGCTGCGGCCCACGCGCCCACGACCACCAGCACGACCCCAGTGAAGGCTCAAAAGTAGATCGAGCATGCATAACTCAATAGGAAAAATAGACTCGAGATAAGTTTTTTCTTTCTTTACTTCATTTTCTCTTTCTTTTTTTTTTTTCGTCCGCAAAATACTCTCG
>NW_021704445.1:5010-11227 GCF_003719485.1 Trypanosoma conorhini | reverse complement strand
TCGGTGGCGTCGCCGCCGATGCGGTGCAGCAGCACGTCACGCCCGCCCGGGTGGTCGTCGTAGAACTTGGAGACGTCGCAGACGTTGTCGTGCAAGATGAACCAGCCGTTCTCCTTCGTGGCGTGCTTCGCCACCTCCTCGCGGGTGTAGACGGCCGCCGTCATTGCGGGGGAGGGGGCGGTGGTGGGTGGCTGTGTGGGTAACTGAAGCGGGCAGAGGTCAGAGCTCAAGGGCGTATGTAATTCTGCGTGAAGGGCGTCCTCCACGTTGTTGGCTTCGCCGCGCAAACTCTTCCGCCGCCGCCGCAGCAGCAGCGTCCGGGGCAAAGCGCCACGCAGGGGAGGCAAGCGAGAAAAAGAGGGGAGAGCAGGCGAAAAAAACAAAAAAAACCAATGATACTAATCATATAAAAGAGGCTTGGGGGCAGTTCCGCCGAGGGCAAAAAAGGCGGCACCGCGGAGAACACCGGCATGCGACATCCAACGCCGCCTCGCCGCCGCGCGGGCGTCAAGAAAACGCACAAACTCGCCAGCATCCGCCTCTCCCGCAACGGAAGAAGCACGCACGCACGCACACACACTAATAAAGGGGGAAGAAAAAAACGAGACGTTGGCTCCCTTCATGTCCTTCCAGTTTATTTTCCTCCTCCTGTTGCTGTTGCGGCGCCCACGCCGCCCCAAAACAAATTACGCCGTGGCGGCGCACAAAACCTCCTCACGGATAAGCTGCAGCACGTGCGAAAAGAGCGCCGCCCCAAACCGCATCGTGACGTCGAAGGAGGACCCCGCCGGTGTGCCCCACAGCTCCGTCTTTTCCCCAGCAAAGCCGCACGCAACGTAAACCGCAACACCAGCGGAGTCACACTCCTTCCGCAGGCGACGGGCAAGGCGCTGGGCGAGGCTCTGCGCCAGAACCGCGTGCGGGTTCGGCGCCCCCACGCCGGACTCCACCGGCTGCTCGTGGGGCGCCAGCGGGGCTTCGTCCAAAAGGAGCGAGGAGGTGGGTTCCGCGGCCACGCCGTCAAAGGCAACGGCGCACGGCCCAAATGCCGGCGGCGGCGCCTCGCCGCTCTCCCTTGACTCCGACAGATGCACCCAGAAGCAGCGGCGGTCGAATGACAGCACCTGCACGGTGACGCGGGCAATCGGAATCACCCGCGCGGCTTCGCGCGGGTCGTGCCTGCCGCTGCCGCCTGCGTCGTCTGCGCACGCGACCTCGTGCGTGAATGTGAACTGCCGCACCGCCAAAGCTGGGGGCGGCATGTAAGGCGGACAGGCGCTGGGAAAAAAAATAAAAGCAAAAAAAAGGGCAAAGGAAAGCCAAACGAGAATCTCGCCCGCCTTAATGTGAATCCGCCTTCGCCTTTTCCCAAGCAAAACTAACAAACAAAGCCAAAAAATGAAAAACGAAAAGAAATTTACAGGCAAAACAGCAGGCGACATACAATGTGGGGCGAGCGTGTTTGTGTGGAGAGCGCAAGAGCAGCTGCGTACCGCCCGCACACCGATGTGAATGATGACGCGCCATTGCCAGGGCCAAGCGTCATCGCTAGCCTCATTTGAACACACACAATTTCACTCATACCCACTTTTCTTTTTTTGCTCATCGTTTCATCTGTGTGCCTGTGTGCCTCACCTCCTCCCACCGCGGCACGCGGCCCCATAATACATGCGCCAGAGCACACCGCGAGCATTCCCCGTGTGTGTGCGTGCGTGGGCCGCCGCACCCGTGAATGGAAGGCAACAAAGGGCGAGAACATCGCCACGCGCGCACCGCATATGTGCGCAGACGCTACACCTCATCCTCGTCCTCCTCGTCCTCCTCCAACTCCTCCTCCGAGTCGCCGAGAAAGATTTCAGGCATCCCGGCCCCCGCGGTGCCGGTGGCCGTGCTACTCTGCGCTGACGCCCCTGCGGGGGGCACGACGCCCGCGGAGGGTCCGAGCAGGTCACGCAAAAGCCCTGGCGTGTTGTCGTGGGTGGTGCTGCCAAGGCTGCCGAAGAGGCCGCTGGTCGAGAGCAGCAGGGTCTGCTGCAGCAGCTTGCCACGCGCAATCTTCCCCAATTCTTTACTGATGGCGGAGAAAAATACGTGCTGCAGACGACGATCAATAGACAAAACACGCTTCACGGTCTCCTCGCTGTTGGCCACCTCGTAGTCGCCGAGCCGGCGGTAGGTGAGGGTGAGCAGGGAGCAGAGCGGGACAACCACCTCCTCGTAGCGCGCCTCTGCCGGTGTCATGTAGGCGCGGTGCTCGAGGTTCAGGTAAAAGTACTTCACAGGGGTGTCGGCGTCGGAGGCCCCAAGCAGGAAGAGGCCCCCGCCGACGCCGCCCATGGCCCCCAACAGACCCCCGCCGCTAGTGCTCGCGTTGCTACTGTTGTGGTTGTTGCCGGCGACGAACGACGAGGCACCGTCTGTGAGGAACGCGGGTTGTTGCTGGAGCTGCTGCTGTCGGTAGCTGCGCAGGTTGCGCCGCGCGAGCGCCTTGGCAGTGGTGCCGGCGCCAAACATGACGGCCACCTCCAGCAGCATGGCATACACGCGATCCACAAACTCCGACACAGAAAGCGGAACATGCAAAATGTCCGCCAGCGACATGGCGAGGCAGACGTAGCAGGGCATGCGCGTCGAGAGCCACGCCGCGTCCACGGTGTGTGGGACGCCGGCAATGGGCCCCACCGACACGACGACGTCCTCGGCGTGGTCCTCGGCAGAGGAGGACGAGGACCGCGTCGTCGCCTGCTGCGTCGCGGTCGCGTCGGTGGCGGGCAGGCGGTACTCGGCGGCGCAGGACTCCCCGTGGCGCTCCGCACGGCCTCGGAAGCAGCGCACAACGTCCGCGCGGGTGAGCCGCACGGTCCCCATCCACAGCACCTCGTCCTGGTGCAGCGAACGCAGGTACTCCAGAAACCGCACACGCTTGTCAACAAGAAATTCAACAAGCGCAAGGCGGGAGGCCGCGTCCCTGACCTTCAGTGACTTTGGCATGCGACCGGCCCACCCACGTTGCGACGCCTTCTACCGTAAAGCGAAATACCACCCCGCGCCCGGTGCATGCACGCACGCTCCCCAGCTTTCTCTCCTCCTCCTCGTTGTGACGCCGCAGGGGGGCGCAGGCACGAGGCAAAGAAGGAAGGGGAGAGAATGAGAGAAAAGTCCCAGTGAAAGCGTTAGTAGCAGCAGCAGCAGCGGGAAGAGGATCATCCCCAGCAAAGACAGGGGGGGGGGGGAAACGAACTAACAGCCGTCACGACTTCCTCCATTTATTTTTATCTCCTCCTCCTCTCCCTCGACAACTGCGGCAATACTAAAGCACGAGATCCCAGCGTCTCTCAGGCGACGTCGACGAAGCACTGCAAGGCCGACGCTTTTCGGCCACCGTCCTCCTCGCCCAGCGTCCCCTCCACCAGCGGCGTCATGCGCAGCAGACGCTCCAGCTGCTCCTCAAAGACGCCACGCTCCACAGGCAACGCGGCGCCCGCCTCGTCGAGCCACCGCGCAAGCCACTCCTCCTCTGTGGTGCGGTTGTACCGGCGCCGCGGGGATGCCGGGGGAGCGCCTGCAACGCTGACGTCACGCTGAAGCACAACAGACGCGGGCGATGCGTGAGGGTCGCCGTGCAAAATTGCCTCCCCAAGCGCATCGGTGACGTGCAGCGGCGGCACACGACTGTTGAGTGTGTCCAGGCTAAACAAGAGCTCCTCCGCAGACGCGGCAGCGGCAGGGGCAGCCGCGCTGCTGCCGAAGAGGCTTGCATCCTCCAGCCAGCAGAGGCGGACAAAATCGCTAAAGCCCAGCACAACTTTGCCGCCCGCGTTATTCGCGGCGCATAACGCCTCCCACGCCTTTCGCACCAGCACCCGGCGCTCCTCCACAGAAAGCGCCGCGACGGTCTCCGGGGGCGTCACGGGATCTCGCAGTGTTCGTACCACGACGCCGGCTTGACTCGCCTCAGTGGCTGCACTCGTTTCCCCCGCCACCCATCGACGCAGCTCGGGGCTCGTCACGTAGTACCGTGGCGTACGGGACGCCGTGGCACGGTGATTCAGCCAGCCCAGGGAAAACTCCTGCAGCATGCCCTCAATAAGAGCCAACAGCGAAGACGTTGTCTCCGCCGTTCGCTCAGCGGAGTCCTGCTGCCGCACCTGGGGCGACGTCAGCTGCAGAAGCTGCCGACGAATGCGTTGCAGGAGTTGAAGTGTGGTAAAGGCGAGGGTCCTCACACCGGTGCGACGCAGCGCCTCCTGCCAGTCAGCAAGAATACGCTGGGCGTGCGCGGGTGGGGGCGCGGCGGCGTCGCCGGTGGACATCCGCTGCTGCAGATCACGGTAGAGCGCCAGGAGGCGAAGGAAGAACGTTCGCTGCGGCTCCACCTCGTGCTTGGCGTGGATGAGGTCCAAGACGGTGTACACCACCTCGGAGGGCCGACGCTGCAAGAGCAGCTTCGCGGCAAGGAGATGTGCGGCGGAGGAAGCCATGACCCGCCGACGCAGACCTACAAAACTCAAAAACCGTGCAAAGTCGTCGAGGGCGTCCTTCTCGGCCACGAGAACCGCCATGATGTTTGCCGGAACCTCGGCGCGATGTGTTTTGGGGGCCGCCAGCTGGTTGTACAGCAGCAACGCCGCGCTGCTATCACGGGCGGCACTTGCGACTTGCAGCAACGCCTCCGTGACCGCGGCCGCGACGGCGACGTCGGCGTGTGAGTTTTGCTGCACGGCGCAGAACACCGACTGTGCCTCAGCCATCCTCGCCCGTGGCTCGAGTGTGACGCGCGCGAGTGCATGAAGCACGGCGCACAGGCCCTCCTGTGCGGGTCGCCGCGTGGCGGGCAAGTAGCCCGCGTCCGTATTTGCAAAGAGTTTTACGACGGCGTCGCGCACGTATGTGAAGTGGGCGGCACTCGTGTCCACGCAATTCGCGAGAGCCGTGAGCAGCCGCAGCCGCCCGGCGAGCTCCACAGCCGCGGCCTCGCTATGGCCGCCGCCGCTCTCCTTGTAGAGGCCGTCGCTGGTTCCCGCAGCGAGGCCAGGGGCGGCTCCTGCAACCAGCGGCAAGACGGAGGCGAGCTTCTCGTAGAGTACACGTCCTGCGGCGAAGTCACGGCCCGCATGAAACGCGGAGACGGCCGCGCACACGTCACGCATCAGGTCTGCGCGAAGCTGCTCCTGCGCTTCATCAGACACGGCACGATGTGATTGGCCATAAAGGGCAAAAAGTCTTTCCACAGCATCCACGGCTGCGGCGCCATCCTGCAGGGCAACGGCAAGCTCAAGCCTTCCGCGAAGCTCATCGACGTGCCCCGTCTGCAATGTTACTGTGTCTTGCACTCCCCCACTGTCATCGCGTTCCGTGGCTTGCACGTCCGCAGCTTCGTGGCGGCGCTGCGGAAGCCGCGTGAGGATCTCATACCCTCGACGTATCTCCTCAGCGAGGGCCCATTGCAGGCGCGCCGCCTCGCCTTGGTCACTGCGAGGCCACGAGAGAGCATCCTGCCGTGGTGGAACCGCATCGCGGCCATTCCTGCAGCGCTGCAGGGCGGCATACCTGGAGGTGATGCGGTCAGCAGCGCAGCGGAGCAGCACCGCGGCCGCCACAGGAGGCATCCACCCGGCATGGCTATCCGACTTCTCTGCGGCCGCCGCGATCCTGCGAAGGATGACGGTGGGAGGAAGATGACAGGCAACTCCTGCCCTGCACGCCTCCGTGAGCGCGGTCGCCGGTGGCGTGTCTATTGTCGTCGTCGTCGTCGTCGTCGTCTTGTTGCTGCTGCCGCCAGCGCCGTCTGTAGGGGCCATGGACGCGACAAATGCGTCTGTGCGCCGCTCGGAGAGGTCCATGACGCCAAGCTGCTCCATCAGTGCGGTATTCGCGGCCAGCGGCTCATCAACGGGAATGGCTGCCTCCGCTGCGCCACAGCCCCGGCCCCGCGACGGTGCCTCCTGCATGCTGCGAAGAAGACGCCTAAATGTCGCGTAACTTTGGCTCGCTTGCTGCCGGGGTGGGTGCGCGCTCGGCGCCACCGCGTGCGAGGCACCGTTCCTCTTCCAACTTGTGTGCGCCGTCGCACCCCGCGCGACGGTGAGCACGGCAACGGCGTTGTGTGGCGGTGCCCACGTCAGGCACGATGGGGAGCGTCCGCCCAGTCGTCTCAGGCACATTGGAGCGAAAGCTGTGCGTCTCCCCTCTTCACTCTCTCTCTCTCTCTCTCTCT
>NW_021704445.1:0-4985 GCF_003719485.1 Trypanosoma conorhini | reverse complement strand
TCCTCCTCCTCTCTCTCTCTCTCTCTCTCTCTCTCTCTCTCTCTCTCTCTCTCTCTCTCTCTCTCTCTTTCCCCTTTTCGCCCTCTCCCTGTGTCTGTGCAAGAAAACGGGGCCCCTTTCACGGTCCCCGCTAGGCCCTGTTCGTCGCAAATGCCTGGCGCCACGTGAGTGGCCAAATGCGCTCACGCCTGCCCCGCGCCCCGTTCACAGGACGCTCCAGCTGCCACTAAAAGATTGTGAGAGACGCAACGAGAAGGAAGCGAAGCGGCAGCAGGCATTTGCGCACAAACCAGAGCAGGGAAGAAGCAAAGAGGTGTGGGCAGGGGAGGCCGCGCTCCTTCGCCTGCGCGTTGCCCCTTGCGGTGAGCCACGCATCACCCGCCGTCTCACGCCCCCGCCCTCCTCATACTTTGTGTGTGTGTGTGTGTTGAGTCTCCTGCAGCCGCCTGACAACGTCACGCCACTCCGTCGTCCGCCGCAAAAGTTTCCAACTTCCCTGCATCGCTGCACACCGCCGCTGCCGGGTTGTCGTCCAGCACCTCCTTTTTTTTTTTTGTTCTGTTTTTCCTCCCCCCGCCTTCACCCCCAGATGCTCCCACGTTCAGTATCCTCTCAGTCGCCTCTCTCTCTCAACAGAAACACACACACACACCGCATCTGCTGCTCCGCGGCGTTGTGCTGCGCCTCCCGCGCAGCCCCGAGGCAGGCCAAAGTTTACGCCTCCCCCATCGCCCCGCAGGCGCCGCGGCAGCTTTTGCCCGGGCAGCACGACTCGCCCCTGAGGAAGATGTCCGCCGTGTGGGACCCCCTCCCTCGCAGCAGCGGCCCCGTCACACGGAACCCCGGCGCGCGGGCGAGCGAACATCCCCATTGGAAGGAGCACAAATAGTGAAGGAAATGGAACACAAAAAAAAAAGCAATACACGGCACTGCACGGCATGGCCTACACGGCGGGGTGCATATTCCACAGCGGCAGACGCGGGAGGAGCTACGGCCGCCGGGGCGTGGATGCGGTGCCAGGGCCGCTGCACTCCGTCAGCTCCGCCTTGACGGCGGTTGGGTTCACGACGTACTTCACTCCGCTGCGCCGCTCCGTCACCACGCGGCAAACGGCCCTCCCGCACCCGCTGCAGCACCCCTCGAGGACGGTCGGGTCGCTTCGCTTGTTCACGTCCCTCAGGCACGCCTCCCGCCAGGTACGTGGCTGCGACCGCGCACAACCGCCGCCGCGCGGCTGCCGCAGCATCTCCCCCTCGACACGCAACCCACGGGCCGCCAGTGTCGCGGCCAACGGTGCCCGGCCTCCCTCCTGCACCGCGCTGCGCTGCAGCAGACTTCGTAGCCGGAGGACACTACTGCACACGGGGGCGATGAACGAGGGCCACCCGCTGCTGTGTCGCCCCAGAGAGCTGGACGCCGCATACTCCGCGCTACAAAACAGCGGCGAGTTGCACGTGCCACAGACGTATAGCAACAGGCAGGATGGCTCACCGCCCCGCACCCGCTGCCGCAACGCCTCTGACTCACCCGGAACAGGCGTAAACGGAGGATCCAGCAGCAATGGCGGGGACGCGGGGGAGGAGGGGGAGGGCGTTGCGTCAACTGCAGCCACTTTTGAGGCGGCACGCGACGGGGCACGCGTCGCCGCTGGTGAAGAGATTCCGTTGCGCGCGGCACCCCCCTCCCGCTCACGCGAGAGCCAGAGGAGGGAGTTTGACGGGCGGCCCGTGTGCACGTACCGACAGCCCACGCCGCCCGCCGGCCTCGACGGCGGCTTCGCCCCGCGCAGGAGCAGCATCCGCAGGGGGCGGCATAACGGGCGCGAAGACATCCACGACGCCTTTAAGGCGCGCTCTTTTTTTTTCTCTCCCCCTTTTTTTTTGAATAATGTGCCGCGCCACCGCAATGCGTTCGCCTCCCCGCCAACTTCGCGTTGTGAAGGCGGCGACAAAAGAGAAGAAGAAAAAAAGAAACAACAACAACAATAATAATAACAAAAAAATGGCCGTTCAAATGCACGTATGTGTGCGGGCGCGAGACGACGAAGGGAGCGACGCGGCCGCTACACCAATGGCAGCAGTAGTAATCAATAATATCACCGTCTCACCTCAAGTGCCCGCCACCACCACCACCACCACCGCTACTTCCGCCTCTTCCGCGCCCTCAGTGACTTTGTCGCACGTACGCCTCCTCGCCGACTCCCCCCACTGGGGCGCGGCGAAGCGCGAGGGCGCAGGCCTCTAAATAAACGCGTGTGAGCAGCGGGTCTGAGTTCCCTCGCTGCACGTAAAAGCAGAAAATTCATGGCGCGGCACGCAGCCACGTGCCCCGTTAGTGCGCCTCCGTTGCGTCGCAGATGTGCACCGGCGCCAGAGCCCCGTCCGCCGCCGTCCGTGCAGCCCACCGCGTGGGGGGTGCACGAAAAGCAAACAAAAAAAGGCGAGTGGCGAAGGCAGAGCCAAAAGTCAGGCGGCACTGGGGAGTGCCACTTGCGGCTGCAGAAAACCAAAACAAAAAAAAACGTAGGTAAGCACGCACAAAGAGGGAGCGAGAGTGAGTAAATACGAAAATAAAATAGTGTGCTCGTTTTTTTTTACTTTTCTTTTCTTTTCTTTTTTATTGTTGTGGTTGCTTCACTTACGTCGTCGTTTAGAATTCTTCTTCGACGAGCCCGTGGCGCCGCTTTCGGCAGCCGCACTGTGACTCGCCTGTTGCTGGTGCGGCGGATGCTGCTTGCCCTCCACGGCGTCGTCGCCGCGGGGGAGTTTAGAGCCGCTGAGCTCCTTGCGGACCACCTGCATAAAGTTTGACTTGAAGTAGTTCACCGACTTGGTGGAGGTGAGGATGGCGGTGTGCTTCTGCCTGCCACTCCCTCGAATGCGCACGATGCACTTGGTCGGCAGCACATCCCGCGCCTGCTCTCCGCCGGGGGCGTCGCCGCCGGTGTCGCGATACCCCTCCGTCGTCGTCGCTGCCGCCGAGACCCGCTCCAGCGGCGCCAACGGCTCGGCGACGGGGAAGTAGTAGCGCGCTGGCACCTGCGCCGCCTCGTGCAGCACGGCCGCGGCGGCGTCCGCCTCCGTGCCCGCCGGCGGGGCAAAGCGCCTCAGGATAGCGTTTTCTCTTGCAATGACGCCTGCCCACTCATCCTGCGTGAGTCGCGCGGGGGCCGCCGGCGCTGCGGCCGCGGCGGACGGCGCGGCATAACTAGGAATCGTCTGCTCAACGATTTGTCGCAGGAGTGCGCCCACCGGCTCCCGGCGAAGCATTCCGGCGGCAACCTCGTACTGCTCGCGGAGGTACTGCAGTCCCTCGTCCCCGTTAGGCCCACTGCCGTCGTCGAGGAGGAGCCCCGCCTCCTGCGCCTGCTGCCACGCGGTTTTAATGTACTCCTCCGCCCGCTCAAGCGCCTGCACCCGTCGCCGCTCCGAGAGGCGGCCACGAAAGACGCTGTTGTGCGCCACCGCGCTCGCCTTCTCCGACGTCGGCACGCGGGCGAAGCCGCCCTTCAGCACCACCCACACGGTCCCCCCGCGGGCGCACTTCCGCGACTTTTTGGAGCCTATCCGCGGCGGACGCCCCGTCGCACTCGCCGCCGCGGTCGCCGCGGGCGCCTTTTGCCGTTTTGCGTCCGCCCGCTGCGTGTTGCGCTGCTCGCGAGCGTTCGCCCGGGCCACGTGGAACAGCCTCCCCAGCTCCGCCAGGAGCGCCTTCTCATCCTGCAGAGCCCTCGCCCCGCCCTTCCCCATCGCCGCTGATTCCCTCTGCTCGACTGCCCCCCTTTTCGCGCGTGGTGGTGCGGGAGAGACGACGGCGCATGCCGCAGACGCGAGAAGAATTCGGGCGCAACGGCGCCAAGAAAAGCAAAAACAAAAAAAAGGCAGGCAGGCACGCAGAACAAACGCCCGTGCGCGGCTCCGCACAAGTCACGGCGTACAATAACAGACGAACGAAAAAAAAAAAAGCACACACACACACACAGAAGGAATAAGCCAACAAAAGGGAGAAAGCAAAAGGCAGGTCTTCGCCGAGACCACATAAAGCCAAAGTCGCAAAACAAATATGGGACTACAAGCGCAGCGGGGGGGGGGGAAGAAGCGCGCCTAAAGGAAATGCGAGAAATAAAAAAAAACAGCTGGAACAGTACTCAATATCAAGAATAAAATGCGCATACCGACCCACGCACACACTTCTTCGCGCGAATACGCGCGACTGCCTACCCGACTACGGAAAGCAGCGCCATGCAAACAGACAAACAACCGGGATCTTTTTTTTTCTGTTTTTTTGCAAAGTCAATGAAAGAGGCAAGCCCTTTCGACGCCTGCTTGCTTGCTTCCCCTTTCGTTTTCGTGTGTGCCTCGCTTCCCCTTCGCCCCGTCACATGCAAAGCGCACACCTGCATTTTGGCAGCACGCCCGTCGCTGAGCATCTGCAGCTGGATGCACCTCCATATACATTATATATGTAAATATATTTTTATGCGGATGTGCATGCATGTATATAAACAAATGCATAAGCACACACACACACAGACACACACACAGAGACACACACAGACACACAGACACACAGACACACACATATATATGTGCGTGTGTGTGCGTGCAAATACATCTACCACCCAAATTGATTCCCTCACGCAAAGGGGGGGAAAACAAAGAGAGAGAGAGACGCGAGGAGGACAAAAAAAGAAAAAAAACCCCACGGCTCCAATCGCGGCGCACCGTGACAAAGATGGCATGTCCCGACAAGAAAGCGGTGCGAAGCAAAAGGCAGCCAAAGCAAAACAAAACAAAAACAAAAACGAAGTAAAGATAAAAAGAAGAGGGGGAAAGAAAAAAAAAAAAAAAGTTTTTTTAGTACATACCCCATGCGTCAAGGCGATGCATTTACCCAAAGCAGGAGGAAACGCATTTGCAAAAAAAAAGGCAAAAAAAAAAAAGGACGAAATGACAAAAGAAAAATAAAAAATAAAAAAAAAAAAA
>NW_021704451.1:0-18785 GCF_003719485.1 Trypanosoma conorhini | reverse complement strand
TCTCTCTCTCTCTCTCTCTCTCTCTCTGGAAGGAGTCTGCAGTCTGCTATCCACGACTCCAATGATGACGGGGAGTACACTATGTGTATGTGCGCGGGTGCGAAGCAGCGGTGAATATATATGAGACGTGTGGCAAGAGGCGGGGACGCCGGCGCCTGTACGTGCCAATATTTATGAACGTCCTTCATAGTTGCGGCTCACCTGATCGCCAACGCCTTCAAAAAATATCCATTTATGTGTCTCTCTTTGCTGATGTGTGCTTTTTTCTTTTGTTTCTGCTGTGCAGGGGCGATATATTTTCTTTTCTTTATTTTCTTTTGTTTTTCTTTTTCGCCGCTGCTGCTGCTGTGCTTCTTGGTGCTTTGAAGTCTGCCCATAGTTGCATCCCCCCCCCCCCCCGTGCTGCCCCATGCAGCCACTGGATGCGCAGCCGTATGAGACGGCGCTGCAACGATTGTTGCGCGCCGCGGTCTGCAGTGACGAACAGTTACACGATTACCATCTCTCTCAGGCCCTCCGCAGCCTGGCGTACGCCGTCAACCGGGCGTCTCTCCCCGTCGCTACGCCGCACCCCTCACAAGGCCCTTCTACGCGGAACAAGACACCGCCCGCCCCCTCGTCGCCAGGCCTGACACGCGCAACCGCAACAGCTACGAGTGTAACTGGAGGCGTAGCAGTGCTGTGCCGCATGTGCGCATGCGCGTTGGCTTCACAGGCGAGTCTGCAAACGCTGGTGTACGTCTCCACTCGGTTGTTGTGCGACGAGGCTACAGCATTTGGTGAGGGAAATGAGCGCCCAACTTGCACAGCAGCGTGGGTCGAGGCTCTTTGTTCTCCGTGTGTTCAAGGTTCATTCCTGCACAAAGAGATGGGTATTCACCGTCGTCTAGCATTGGGCTACTTGCTCATCCTTTCTGGCACCGTTCGCGCTGTGTCGCACGGCTGTGTCAAGGGCAAGCGACTTTACAGTCATTTTGTGGAATTTGCACAGCGATTGCTCGATGACGTGGTGCCCTGCGTGGCAACGATGGCAGACACGAAGGATGACATCTCTCTGACGCAACTGCCTTCTACAATCTCTTTCACCGAGGACGCAACATCGGAGGCGGTACGCGGCGTGTTGCACGCACCTTCCCGTCTGACGGTCGAGGCGAACAATGCACTGCTACACTTATTTCATGACATCGCGCTGGATGTCTTGGAGGTGCATGAGAATGATGATAGACAGACAACGCCTAGCCGCTGTATGGTGTTGGATCGTGAGGTCCCCTCACGCATCTGGGCTGTGGCCTCCATTTTGCGGAGGGCATTGCTCCGGGCGCTAGACTGGATTCAGAAGGAAGTTATTTGGTACGGAAGCTCTGTAGACACTGTGGAGCTCCCGAAGGAGTCTCAGGCCGTTGGTGAGGCGATTGCTTTGGTTAAACGCGCCCTGGAAGATGCATTCACCCAGCTGATTTATAGGCAAGAAACATTTGAGTGCTCGCGGCGATCTGCTGAGTGGCAATTTGGGCAAAATTCAAAGGACTATCATGCCAGCAGTGAAATAATGTGGACAAACACCCTACGACTTTTTTTTATCTGCCGGAGCCTATCAAGTGTGTGGACGTACATCCACAGCGGTGTCGGTGACGTGGAGGTGCAACACACAGACGCACAGATAGTGGCGCTTATTGCTTCTTTTCTGTCGTCCGTGCCATCTGTGGAGGGAGAGGAAAAGGAAAGTGACGTATTTTTCGCCACCACAATGCTTCTTTCAGGGGCACTTGCCGCCGTAGCGGCGGCCCCTGCTCCATCGATGCAGGCATCACTCTGGCTTGCGGATTTGAACACAACCCAACAAATTCATAATGCGATTATTCAGCGGGGACTTCGTTATCGAGACGAAAATGTGCAAAAGTTAAGCGCACTACTGTCACGGTTAATAGTATATAGCTCATCCAACAGTTCCTCCTTTCGCGTCATTGCCGATTCCCCCGATCAACTTTTGGAACTTCTATCGGATGGCCGTGATGGGGCGTCGCAGTGTGTCACTGGTCTATTGATTCGCGCGGCCGTTGAACGGCCGCATTCAATTTTGCCCTCACTTTTCCGTTTGTTGCAGCATGGCGACGTCAAGACTCGGCGAAATGTTCTAGATGTCCTCGCCGCCCTTCCGCAGGCCTCCGAGGACTCTCTTTACGGAGATGCCTTTACGTCAGAGCAAATGCGGCCGGTATGGCGACTTCTCTCGGAGGAACTTCTCTTACGGATTCAGGACGAGGAATTGCAGATTCGACTACAAACTTCGAAGCTATTCGCCAAGGTGTGGCCAGAGGATGTGTGTCGTTCCTTGTTGAGGCTGGCAACACAGCGCGACAGAGCTGTTAAACGACAATCGGCCGCGCAGCAGGCTTTGCGCTCCGTTGTTGAAGCCCGCAGCGGCGACAAAAGTATTGTGCTGCTATTGATACAAGAGTCGTTGGCGTTGTTGGGGGAAAGTGTGCCACCGATCCGTGCTGCCCCCTCCACACCAGCTGATATTGTGGCGTTTGCAACATTGCACTCTGGCACATTACAGGACACCGCTGCAAGTCAACATGAAAACGGCCCATCCCCAGCGGAAGAGGGAACTGTCAAGGAAAGACTTGTGCGGGTGGTGGCGTTCTTGGCACGCCATTGGGCCGAGGGTGTAACAGCGTGGACGGAGGCGTGTGTTCTGCCATTGTTTCAGCGTGCGATGGAGGCGAGTGCTCCTTTGGAGCAAGAGCTTGTAATTCATGTCATGACCCAAATAGCTTCTGTATGCGGTTCGAGAAGGGACGGTTTACTTGCACTCTCGTTAACTTGCCTTCATATCATGAAACCGACGGAGGAAGAGGACGCAAGCCAGTCAAGGATATGGCTGGAAACCACCACCAATGCCTCAGCGTCAGCTGATTCTGACACGGCAGGTTACCGAATAATAGCACCACTGCTGTTTCTTCGCGGCTGCCCGAGGCGGAGTTTTGCCGCATTCACCACGCTGAAGGAGATGCTCCCCCCTGTTGCGGAGCTGTGGCAATTTCTGTGGAGCGTGATTCTCACTGCAACGTCCCGCGAAAAGCTACCACTGGATGCCCAGCGCCTACTACTAGAAGTGTTGTGCAAATACAACGCCTCTGTCCTGCTGGAGCGGCTACGCGACCTCGAGTCCGGGTTCAAGAAGCAGGGGTTTTTGTCATCTGATGCTCGTGACGAGGCGCGTTTTTTGTACCGTGTTGGCTTTTTTTGCATGGGTTTCCTCCTCTCTCAGAACCGGGCATCATTTCACTCGAAAGACACGAGGTCGAACGTAGTGGCGAATACGCCTGAACCGGAGCAAGAAAAGGCGACAGAGGCAGTCGTCCGCCTAGAAACGGAGGAGGCTGAAGAAGTTGAATTAGCTGAGTTGGTGGTTGGTGCCCATATGGTTGGGCGCTGGGCCGAGGAAATAGTGGTGCCGTGGCTTTTGAGCGAGGATGACGCGGGAGTCTGCGATGGCGCTTGCGCTGCGGATTGTCAGCGCGTAAGCCGGGCGGCGATGGAGTGTTTGGCCATTTTTCTGGTCGTTGCGTTGAATCGCCCGGTATTTAACGATGCCGTGGTACCGTTTGTTGCGCTTCCACTGACTCAGCTGGCAACGCAGTGTCGAGAGCGGTTGACATGTTTGAGGGAAACGCACAACGTCACAGGTGGCCCCTCCACGGACTGGGATCTCTCCCCTCACCTCCTTGGGCGTTTTGAGTTCGCCATGCACATTCATCAGCGTGCCCTCAGTCTGCTGCGAACACATCCCTCAGGGAGGACGATGCTTAGCCCGTATTTTAAGCAGTATATGCCGCAGTTAATTGAACTCGCCAACGCCTCTTGCAGCGTAGTTCTGCGTCTTGCTAGGAAGGATATTGCGCAGGTGGCTGTTGAAAGTTGTCATGTACTTTTTCTGGCTGTAATGGCCACCACTGGTGCGCCTCCAAAGTTCCCTGACAACGGGGTCGCAAAAGGGCACACGCTCCCCTCGAAGAGCGCATTGATGCTTCTTCCTGCCACCGATCGAAACGCGCTGCTTACCTTTGCGGTGGGTAGTGCTAGGTACACTGAACTTCCACAGTTGCAGTCAGAGGGTGTGAAGTTGCTCTCGGCGCTCTTGGGTGCGGCACCCGATGTTTTCATGGCGGAGTCTCACAAGGATGAGGCACCGCTAGGAGAAGCCCTTGCCGTCTTGGCGTCGGTGGCGCTGATGCATCCTGATGCCAAAACCCGCGTCCTTGCGGAACAGGTTTGCGGGGTTTTGCAAACGAACTAAATGACTGAACTTCATATAAATCGTGAAGAGGCGCTCTTGTTTTTTTTCCTTTTTCTTTTCCCCCTCCTCTTTGTTTCCGTTCCTTTTTTTTTGTTTTTTCTTCTGTCAAATAAGTCTATCCCTCTTTTCTGTTTAATTTTTCCCTCTTTTGTTCATTTTCTTTTTTCCATTAACTACTGTTTTTTTTTTTTTACAGGCCATGGCGCACCCCTGGCACGCGCTGCCCTCCACGGCAGCGGTGCATTTGCCAATGACGCTCTGCGGAGGGCAGTGCTTCCGCTGGCGTCGCACACCGCGAGGCACTTGGGTCGGTGTGGTGGAACGCGGCGCGTACGAGCTCTCTGACGCCCCTCATCCACCCGAGTTCCCAACAGCTTCGCAAATGTGCGAGGCAAAGCAACGGATGCGTTCCTCTTTTTCTTCCTCTTCAGACTCCCATGAGGATGTTCTTTGGTTTCGCTGTCTTCATCGTGAGCTGAATACTGCATTGGAGGTGTCAGCAGAAGCCCGTTTTTTGTCTTATTACTTGGCGTTAGATGTGGACCTGCAACAGTTGTGGCGACGCTGGACATTGGATAATCCGAGGCGCGACCATCCCCTGGTGCGTTACCTCACTTTGAACGGGGCCGAAGAACTTCCCGTCAGCATTCGTCATTTGCGGCAGGACCTTCATGAGACGCTGCTGGCGTTTCTGTGCTCACAGAATAATAACGTGCAGCGCATCACAGGGCTTGTGGAGAAGCTGGCCACCTCCTACGGAAATCGCTTGTGTGAGTACAACCCTGTAACGGGTAAAGTTAGAAACGTGAGCTCTCTGAAGCATGTCCCTACGAAGCGTAAGCAAACTGCCAAGAAGGCTGCTGCAGGAGACGGAGGTTGGATAGCTTTACACGCTATGCCTAGCATGGATCAGTTAGTCCGCAGTTCTGAGGACGACTTGCGTGCACTGGGGTTTGGGTACCGTAGTAAGTACATTATTAAGTGCGCTTCCATTATTAAGGCCAGTGGTGTAAGCGAGCAAAAAAGAGGGGAGGACGGAACGAGCTCTTCCTTTGGCATGCAGTCTTACAAGTGGTATGACGAGTTTTTGGACGCGCACCTCAGTTTGTGTGAGCGGCGGGAAAAACTCTTGTCACTTCCTGGCGTGGGTCGCAAAGTTGCGGATTGTGTCCTCCTTTTTGCTGGGGGTCATCACGAGATTGTGCCCGTTGATACACACATGGCCCAGGTTGCGACAGAGTACCTGATTGAGACGGCATTGTGTGGTGCAAAGTGCACTGTTGACGGAATTGGCCAGGGCCGAAAACGAGATTCTTCAGGGGAAGCCTCATCGCAAGGGTCATCAGTGAAAGGATTAGGTTGGGAAATGGTGTTGGCAGATTGGTATAGGAGAGGGAAAGAGCGCGGCATGAAGATGCCGGCGCTTTTGTCTAAGCATCATGATGCCATTCAGTTGGGGTTTCAGGAACTCTTTGGTGACTACTGCGGCTGGGCCCACAGTATTCTTTTCTACGCACGCATGAGAAAATGGAAACGAGAGGCATGAATTTTGCTCGCCAACCTGCAATGCTCTTCTGGAGTGGTTTGGAGAACAGTGTGGCAAGATTCTCTTCCACCGATATAAATGAGTATATTTAATTATTTTTATTTTATTTGCTTTTTGTTTTGCCTTTTCTCTGAGGGAGTTTGAGCGTCTGTGTGTGTTGTTCATTCTTGCCGCGCAATGCATTCACATTTGCTTAATGCAATGGTGTGCGAATTATTGTTGGAGCCACAAATATCACACTGAATATATACATATAAACATATATGTATATATTGCAAGCCTTCACTGTGGTGTGTGTGTGTGTCTACGGGGAGTGGGGGGGGGGTAAATGGTCGTGCTTCCTTTTTTTTGTTTCTCTCTCTTTTCCACACAACCCGATAGGGTGTGGAGATGCATGGGGTCGATGAGGCGCAGACGGCTCTGGTTTAAATGCATAGTGGTGTGGATTTGTCTGGCAGAGGTGGTTTGCCTTGGGGCACGGGTGTTCCTTTCATCTGCGGAGAGTCACGGCGAGGGTAGGACAAAGGCATCTGCGGGAGTTTCTCCTGCTGCAGCGACGCCACCATCGCAGGTGCCACGTAATGTGGTAGTGACGTGTACACCCGCCCTCCGCAACAACAGCGACACAGATTCTACAGTGAATGGAGTTGTACTGTTTCTTGCGGGGAAGAAAGAACCCTTTTTTTTGTCAAGGGCACTTCCCCTGCTGGAGGCGCACTTCCTTGCGCATTTCTCGTATCCAGTGCACATTTTCCATGAAAACATGTCAGAGGAGTGGCAAGCGGCCATACGAGGCGTGCTGCCGTCGGCCCGTTGGGTGAGCTTTGAGGACGTGGGAAGGTTCTGGCGTGAGTTGCCGGATGGTGTGACGGAAGAGCAGCTTGCAGCCTGGATGCGTACGCCGTCACAGCGAAGATACCAAGGGCGTGGATATCGCATCATGTGCCGTTTTTGGGCCGGACTTGTGTGGCGACTGCCTTCCTTAGACACCTATGAGTATTACTGGAGGCTGGACACGGATTCGTACTTGACGTCACATGTTCCTTGTGACGTATTTAAGTTGATGCGAGTCAACCACTGCGTGTACGGCTATAGACGCATTCGTGGTGAAAATCCACGTGTTGTGTGGGAGCTTTGGCCAACATTTCTGAGGTGGGCCAAGGTGACCCTGTCTTCCGCGGAGTTAGCGGGGGTAACAGAGTTCGCTTTAAATACCAGTACAAAAGACTACGAAGGAGTTATGTATTACAACAATTTTGAACTTGGCACGATGAAATTGAAACGCCATCCGCTGTATAGTTCCATCTTCCATTTCTTGGACACGGAGGAGCCACGTGGTATCATGCGATATCGCTGGGGTGATGCGCCGATCCACACACTTGCCGTGGAAACGGTGATGCAGCATGAGGGCTGGAAAAAGTGCCAATTTGATCAACGTTTTGCCGGATACATGCATGGGAAAAAATAGACTCTTATTCTTGTGAGTATTATTATTTCTGATGCGTCGTTGTTTGGCCTTCTTGTTACCGTTCGTGTTGTTTTTGTTAGTCTTGTTGTTGTTTTTGCTCTTTTTCGCTTGTGGTGCTATTAAGCTGCGAGTATTGTGACTCAGGCTTGAGTAGAGTGTGTGAGAATGCCTCATTCTGGGTTTGGGCATTGCCTCCCATTTGCTGTGTTTAGTTTTGCAGCGCAATCGATGCGCGGCCGCGTTCGCTTTTTTTTTTTTGCTTTTCCTTTCTTCTGCGTGGGTCTCTCTTTGGCTTGTGGCGGGTCTCTGGGAAGAGGGGGGGGGGGGAGACGCCAGGTGTGATGGGCGAGGCATTTGAGATGCTGCGCTTTGCCGCGCTTTCATCCGCTGTTCACGCCGACGCTGTTGAATGCCTCGTGGATGACACTCGCTCCGTCGTGTCTCGGATTGCCGCGGATGCGGAGCAGCTGGATGCCCTCGAAGGGCACCTTGCCGAACTGCTGGAGGAGCAGCGACGCCTGCGCGCCGTCTGTGACGTGTTGAGTCGGTCGAGGACCGCGCGAGGTAAGACCGGGCCGGCTCGACCTGGCGAGCACCCCACACAAGGGAGGGGCACGCTTGAGACGCGAAGCGTCGAGGCGTCTCCTGGTGTGGCTGCCGCTTCCAGCATTGGGAACGTTTTGCGCTTTGCCGCCAAGGCAGGGACAGAGGAAGATGTTCGCACAAGGACACCGTCGGCGCGACGAGGGCTCGAAGCCACGGGGGAAGCGTCCGTGGGCAGCACGCAAGACGCGAAGGACGCAGATGGGGAGGAAACCATCGACGAGCAGGTGGAGCGCGTGGAGTCGGAGGTGCGGTTACTGGACAGCATGTCTGTCAAGACAAAGTTGCGCGAGTTGGAGTCTCTCAAGCGGCAGGTGGGGGATTTGAATGCCAACGCCATCATGGAACGCTACGTGGGATCCTTCGACTTCAATTGCGATGTGGAGCGACTTTGGAATGCCAAGAGTGATATTTTGAACAGTGCAAACATGGATCTGTTTATTGCCCGGGCGTGTCAACGCTTCTCGGGACGCTGCGAAGACGCGTTGAACGTCATTAGTGACTTTTCAACGTATGAAGAGGGTGACGCTGCGCGGGTGCTTGGCTCGCTACTGTACCTTGAAGCATTAACCTCGTTGCATAACTATGACGCTGCTGCCGTGCGGACTTTGCAGGGCCTGGACGAAGACGCGGCTTTGAGTTACTATAGAGAAAAGAGACGTGTCGCCACGGTTGGCACCACCGTGAGGCGTAGTCGTGTAGAGACAGTTCTGGGACCGGAGGAGTTTGTTTTTTTACCTGAAGATTGGTGGAGCTCGCAGCTGCTTGTTACTCCTGAAGCCATTCAGTTGCCACCGGCACGACACATCCTGACCCCGCGGTTCTCCTTTGCGGAAGCGAAGGAACTCAACACTCTTCAGTCCATGCGTGTTGATTTTCAGCGGAGTGTGTTGGATGCCATTATTCGCATGCCCAAGGCACTAGGCGAACTTCAGGAGCAGACAGTGTTGCAGCCGGCGCAGGAAGAAGCACGAGATGCGGGTGTCGCTTTGCTTCGGCTGTTGCTGGGCGAAGAGGAGAGTGGTGTTGGTGTATGGGCGACGGTAGCGCGCCGCACATGAGAGAATTGCCCATTTTCTCTCTTGATTCCCTCCTGCTCTCAGTTTTTACAGCCGGTGTGTTGTTGTTGTTGTTGTCACACGTGCATCATAATGGATATATATATATTGCCTTATACTCTGTTTTTGTTTTTGGTTTTTGTTTCTGTGGTTATCGGCTTCCTCTGTGCTGCTTCTCTCCCCTCTGCGATTGTTCACACACACACGTACTAGCGAAGGAGAAAAGTTCTGTTATCACATACACTGAAAGCTTGCAAAGTAAGTGGGAAAAAAAAGTGGTTTCAAGTGTCTTTTTCGTCATCTTGAGGTCCCGACGCAAACATATTCGCCCTGCTCGGAAGAAGTGAGCGAAGGGGGCGGGTGGGGGGGGTGGGAGTGGCCCAAGTGGATTGCACCGCCCTATTCCCTGCCCAGATTCAGGCATACTTGTAGCCGTGGGCTTCTTTCGAGTTAGTCGTGTTTTTATATTTATTCAGCGTTCGTTACTTCTTGTTACTGGGACGACGTAATATTCGTGTCGTTCTCGTGGGCGGTTGGGCGGACTGCAAACCCGTGAAATCCCTCATCACCTTCCCCGCCCTCTGCGGAAACTTTGTTGTTGTTGTTATTGTTGAAGCGTGTGCCGCCTCCGTGGCATTTCTTAAATGTTGGATGCACACCTTTGCATTAGGCTCCTACTCCTCTGCTTACTGACCCTTGGCTTGCCGTTGTATGGTGGGGGCGCGAGGCCCCTGGCTGCATTTGCGGCCCAGGTGCTCCCCCAGGATGTGGATTTACTGCGCAGCGTGGAGACGGAGACGGCGGGCGCGGACGCCTCTGCCGGCAGACCGGACCTACAAGAATTGGTGCCGACATACCGGTCACATCCCCCAAGCATGCTACTGTTGTTGCAGAAAGACGGCAAGATTTCATCGTATGGGCTCGACGATGGGAATAAATTGTGGACTGTGGACACGGGCGGGGACGTGCTGCGTGTAGAGGTTCAACAGCAACCGAGAGAGCGAATGATCCGTGAAGATCCCCTTGCGCTTCCTTTTATACTGGAGGGGGGACTGCTGTTTACGAGGCGCTGCATTTCGCCATTCCACTGTAGAAGGCAGACGTCAGCTGAGTGTTTTGTCAGCCAGGGCAGCGAAGCGGAAACGCGCCCAGACGCAAGGCCCGACGAGGAGGAAGCTGGAAGCAGCGCACAGGGCAGATGTGAAACTCCCCTTTCAAAGCTGCCCTTTCCTCGCTGTTACATGAATCTTTCCACGCTAATTGAGAAGAAACACGTACAGGTAGGAGATACAGATATATTCGTGACCACATCAGCGCATATTATGGATGTGAATAGCGATGACGGTAAACCAGTGCCGGAGACAAATTTTCTTCTCACTTACCTACATCTTGTGCGGTACGATTTTACTGTGCATGTGCGACGTCCAGGCGAATACAGTTGGCAGATGAATATAGCTCAGTTTAAACTTTCTGAAAAGTCTCCCTTACACGTCTCTGATGAAGATTGGGCCGACGATGATCCACTGCTTGTATCTCGTGCGCTTCAAAGGCTGCTTCGAAGAGGTGACTGTGGCGGCCAAGGCCATGTGACTTCCACGAAAGAAGGTGACAGAGCAGGTGCAGGACGGCTGGGACCAGCGGCTGTGGATGAAGGGTTTCGTAAAGATATTCTTGCCGAACAGCTGATGTTCCGAGAGACTGACCAAAATAACTACGTGCTTTGGAGCAAATTGAAGCATGCGGCTCTTTGGTCTTCAGCTGTGAGCCCACTTAGTACTGTCGTGTCTGCGTTTGTTTGGCAAGCAGACACTGGTAGGGTGCAGTCTCTCCCTATTTACCGTGTTGAGGCAATCACCAGTATCACGGATGCAGTTGAGCCGTTGGAGCGGGAAGGTGCAGACCCGTTCTATCTTCCAGTTTCTGTCAACAGCGAACCGCGCCGGGATAAGCATCCCTTAAACACGCATCGATTCCCCACCACCTGGGAGTTTGACATCGTTGCCGACGAGGCTGAACTTCGTGAGCTTCAAAATTCATATCAGCAGTGCTCTTGGATTTATGGGTGCGATGACTCTGCTGGGAATGTGCCAAATAATTCCCCCAATGACAGCAATTCTAAAACCTCGTCGCAGCTGGCGCTTGTACGCTGGCTTCCCTTGTCTCATGCCGATACAGGGAATACACTGCTCCTACTGTTCAATTTCTTCTGTGGCCTTATTTCCTGCGTCTCAGCTTTATTGTCTGTGGGCTTCCGTTGGTACCTGTGGAATGCTACAGGAGTTGGGCCCGACGCCTTTGTGGATCGCATCGGTAACCCTTCCGGGCCAGGCTCGTCGAAGCTCAAACCTCTGCATCGCAGCTTCACGTTGCAACCCAGTGGGAGACTCATGGCTGCCACACCTGGGAACTTGACACGGTCCCACACGCCTGAAGCCCCGTTGAGTTCCACTTCCCTGACCTTATTCCAAGATCCTGGGATGCTGCCACCAAGTAAGTCAAGCATGATAAGAGCCAAATCAATGCATCATGTGGATTCTTGGTGGAAATACTCGGGAGATGATGATGCTTCACTGAGCGACAGGCCAAGTAGTGCATCGCCTATTCCCCATAATTCGCATGTTTCACCGCAACTTTTTGAGCTTCAGTTTCAAACGGCTGAAAAAATTGGATCTGGAGCGGAAGGAAGTGTTTTTCGTGTGAAGCATCAATTTACTGGGGTTTCATATGCGGTCAAGGCGATTCGAATACCAGACGACAATGAAATTTATATACAGGAAGCTATGCTGCACAGTGGCTTTGATTCTGTTAATGTTGTGCGTTTTTTCAATGCCTGGATTGAGCGTGTGCCGCAGAAATTTGCCGAGAAATTTGGTCTGCTTCGTCGCGATGACACCACGGACAACCTCTTTGCGGACACCGTGGACACCCTTGACGATAAGCAGCTGACGGAGCCCACATCTAGCGACGCGTGTTATACCGTCTTATTTATTCAGACGGAGTGGTTTGGGCGCGGCACTCTGGCTGACCACTTTGTTAGGCGAAAAAGTTTTACTCGTGTAGACAATCTAACGCACCTTCTCCAAATTTCAGAGGGACTGCAGTACTTGCACTCACAGTGCGTGGTTCACTGCGATCTCAAGCCGAGAAATATTTTTATGTCCGACTCTGGGATTATGAAAATTGGGGATTTTGGTCTTTCGAAAAAAAATCGTACGCGTTCGTGTATGCTGTGCGAAGACGCAGGTGGGTTTACGTCTGCCTCGTGTACAAGTGCAGAGGAGCACTCACTTCCTGCGTGTACGCCACTTTACTGCAGTCCTGAGCAGAAACGTGGGGAAGCTGCCACCGCTGCAAGCGATATTTACTCACTGGGTTTGATTGCGCTTGAGTTTTACTGTGAGTTTACCACGCAGCATGAGCGGTACCTCACACTGGGGGCGGCACGCCAAGGTGTGTTTCCAAAGGAGTTTGTGGAGAGGTACCCCGCGGAGAAGCTGCTCGTTCAGGAGATGTTGTCGGAAGATGAGGATCGGCGTCCAGCGATGAAGAACATCGTTAAATTTCTACGGCAGGAAATCAACGTTGAGGAGGGGAAGAATGCGGTGACCACGAGGTCGATCTCGCTTAGCCCGATTCGCGGGCACGACTCCCCAAACCCCGGGTCTCCGCTGTACCCATCAGATCATGGCGAACTAGTGACACGGGTCGCCCCCACATTCACCAGACTCTCTTTGAGCTCGCTGGAATCTGCGGCCTTTGCTCACTCCAACTGACGCGCCGAAGAAGAGGAAAGGCTACATACATACATTTATATGTTATATATAGTTATATACATATATAAATGCATGTATATGGACAAATTAAGCGTCCAAGGTAATATATAAAAATGTGTATGGGTGGCTATTTATACAGAAGCTCAGCTGCCTTGGTAAGAGAAAGAAAGAAAGAAAAAAACTTGGGGAGAGGGGTGGGGTGGGGGGAAAGACCAACACGACACACGCCTGCATATAACAACGCACAGAGATTTCTTAAACAAAAATGAGAAGTGAGGGCTGTGCAACTTGAAATGCATATAAATACAAGGAATATACATTTACATATATATGTATATATATTGAGTCTGATGGTTTCTGAATTTTGTGCATTTATTCTGACTCGTTCTCTCCTCGTGGCTTGTTTCTGGGCTGATGTGGGTTAGGTGAAGCTTCGCGTCTTTTCCTTGCTTCTCGTGAAGACTGGCACCACTACTCAGGAAACAACACCAAACCTATATAGTATACATGTAGATAGGTGTTGGCTATGATCACCTATTTTTCACCAGTTTCTTTTATTTATTTTATTATGACGTGCGGCGCGAATTTGCCTTCTCAATTTTCCCGAGCCCAATCCATCAAATGAATCTCCACTCCCCACTCCCTTTTCAAAAAAAAGAAAAGAAGTAAAACAAATATGGAAAAATGTTCATCCTTGTCGACTGTTCTGGACGTTGGTGTTGGCGAACACCAACGACTTTCTTGGGCGCAGTTGGCATGTGGTGTCAGGAAAAAGACAAACCGTTGGTAACGGGGCTCTATTACCCCATTCTACCCTTCTAGGGAAGTGGAATGGGGGGAAGGAGTCAAAACGAGAATATGACTTGTGCCAAACGCAGTTATTTTGTGGTTTCAATGTCGTCGTCTTTTTTCTTCTGCTTGCTCCATGAATGTGCTTTGCCTTCAACAGTGGCGCGGACGAGAAGTGGGAGAAAAAGAAAGCTGCTCTTCTTTTTTTTGTTTTGTTTTCCCCACCTGAGGGGGTTGTGTCGGGAGGGGGATTCCTGCTCCGTGCCACGCACGCGTCTGGTTTTTTTTTTTTAGCTTGTTTGCTTTGTTTTGTCTGTGCGCCACTTTTGGGTGAATTTTTCTATCGATCAGCTTCTGTCGTTTGCGTTGATGTTTCTCTTTCTTCCTGTGTGTGTTTGACATTTCTGGGTTCTGCACAACTTTCTATCCTCTGCGTGTCTTTCAGCGGCATTTTGCTTTTTTTCTTTTTCGTTGTTGCTTTTCGCTTGGGCTCTTGTTGGGGGAGTGTGCGGTGACCAGATGAGAGAGGGGGGGGGAGGAGACAGAGGCGCGAGGGAGTGCCGAGTGAGACGAACGAGAAAGACAAGACACAAATGGATGAAGAACAGTCTCTTGAGAGAAATCTCTACATGGGGGAAGCAACGAAATCGAGTGAGTGGGTGAATCGTGTGGAAAGAACAATCCAATAAATAATTTTGAAAAAAGAAAAAGGAAGGAACTACATGCAAACAACAAGTTTGTATTACAGGAGTTGCCCGGCTCTCTGTTTCTTAGTGTTCCTTCTGGCTGCCGTGAAGTGATTTTCCTTGATTCCCTTTGCGTGACGAGAGCTCTGTGCATGCAGGCCGCCTGTCTTTTATTGTTCTTATTTTGTTGTTTCCTTGACATTTCCTTCGTTTTTTCCTCACTTGTCATTTATTTGTTTTTTAGTTTTGTTGCTTTTTCCTCTTGCTCCGCCGCGCGTACGTTGGCGTGATAGTCTTGAGGCGAGAAGAACAAAAAAAAGAAGGACGGGGCGGGGTTGCAGCCCCATTTTTCCCCTTAGTTATGCCCAGTGGGGGCGGGCTGGATGCGGCGGGAGAACCGCAGCGGCCACACTCTGCCGCATTCTGGGCGGAAATGGAAGCGCAGAGCAAAAAATCGCTGGAGCTTAAGGTGAAAATTGAGACATTCTGCAGGCGTTGGTGTCCGGGACAAACGCATCTGGTGCCGTTTTTGGCCGTTGAGTTTTGTGGGCGCGAAGAGGAACTTGAGGCGCTATTGCTTGCCATGTACGGTCACTCACTAGCAGAAGCACCGCGCGCGTCAGGCGACGCAGCGAAGGAGGAAGAGGAGACTCCTCCTCCGTCGGTGGCTGCCAGCGTTGCGGCTGCTACTGCTACTGCTACTGCTGCCTGTCATTCTGACTCCAGCTTTATGAAGCAGGCCGTGGCTCTTTCATCCTTCTTTGGTCTTGGCCGTCACTTTGTGCCAGCCGTCTATGCGCAGACGAAGCACACGCAGGATCGAAGACGAAATTCTTGGGGTGTGTGGAGGCCGAAGGATGAGCAAGAGGGTGCAGCGGGAAGCTTAGAAAAAGAGGAAGAGCTGAGTATAGAACAAACAGTCCTTTTTGAGGTGCTTGCCACCCTTTTCCCTGACTTTTTGTGCGAGGCTATGGAGGAGGGTAACCAGCGCACCGCTTTTCTGGCCAAGAGGCTAGCCACTTTTTTAGCGTTTCATGAGCCGGACAGTAGCGTGAGGAAGTATTTTGCATCGCACAACAATGGCACGGATGTGGGAAACATGCTCCGTAGTATGTTTGTTCAACACTACGCATCTCTCATCAAGGAGTATGCGGTGACAGATCTTTCTCCTGATGACCTGGACGAATTGGCCTCTCCCTCCTCCAGTAGTGTTGTCTCGGTGGAGTCTGCTGGTGGTGGTGAAGACGCGGAGAGTCGACGCCGCAGGACGAAGACGAGGTTGCGTGATTGGGCTGCAGAATATGGCCTGTCTGCGTGTTTCCCTCCAATCCCTTCTAGATCCTGCCCCGAGCTCCATGATGTGGCGGTTGACACCGGGGAATTGACTGCGGCAGAGAAAATGGGGCTTGTGAAGTCGCGCTTGAGCCGCACAGAACGGGGAACCATGACGCAAGCACAGCTAACAAACTGTGGTGTTGGCTGTTTCCCTGCAGCGACGCGTCGGCTCTACGGTGTAGGAAGACCGCTTTTGGGCGGGGCTCGTAATGTGGCTCATACGGCGGCAACTCAGTGGAGACAGAACTGGGTTACGGATCCAGGTGAGTACACACCGCCAACTTCTTCCATCGTGTTGGAAACCAGCAGCTGTCAGAAGTGTCGCTTCCTAGAGGCGCAACTGACGGAGGCTAAGGCGGCTCTTCAGCATGTTTACAGTATGGCTGTTGCCAATGAAGAGAAGCAATTTGATAACGAGGCCTCCTACTATGCCAAGCAGGAGCAATTTCTTTCTCTTGCCGCTGCGCTTGGAGTGGATGGTTCCTCTTTAAATAACACTGTACCATTACATTTGCTTCAAACGTTTCATGAGTGTGTCAATTGCAAAGACCTGCGTCTGCACATTAAATCGCTGGAACAAAAGCTGCGAGAAAGCTATGATAATCATCGTGAGCTTCTTGTCAAGATGCGGCGCGGCCAACTCTCACCACCGCCTCATCTGCGGGTAATATTGCCTTCTGTTGGGGGGATGGAGAGAAGGAGCGTCTCCACTATGACCGAGCTAACGGGAGAAGAGTTGGATACGTTTGTTGGGTATATGTTCCTGGAATCCCTGTAGGCGCTTGAAAGTGCTCACACTTCCTGCTTCCCTTGCCTGCTCTCACTCTCTGTGGTGGATGTTTTTTTTAATTATTGTAATCATTATTATTACTATTATTGTTATTATTATTACTATTATTTTACATTTCTAGTGTTTTTATTTTGAGTCTTGGTTTTTTGTTCTTTTTTTGGGGGTTGGAGTGATATGAAGTCGCGGTGTCAGTGGATCACGATTTTAACGGGCGCTGGCGTCTCGGCAGAGTCCGGGCTAGCGACTTTTCGTGACAAGGACGGTCTATGGGAAAAGCACCGTGTCGAGGAGGTTGCGTGCCCCTATGCCTTTATGCGTAATCCGCTGCTTGTGCAAAGGTTCTATAACGAACGACGGAGGGCACTTCTCTCACCTGCGGTGACACCTAATCCAGCACATATGGCCCTTGCCAGACTTCAACGAGAGCACCGTGGAGGGCGCGTAGTGATAGTTACGCAGAACGTTGATAACCTCCATGAGCGTGCAGGATCCACGTCGGTGCTGCATATGCACGGGGAATTACTCAAGGTGAGTTGCGTAGCTACTGGGGAGGTCTTTGATTGGACGCAGGATGTGGTGCACGGAACGACCCGATGCAGCTGCTGCAATGCGGTGGAGACGTTGCGACCGCACATTGTCTGGTTCGGTGAAACGCCGTTGCATCTGGATGAAATAAACACACTGATGAAAGCTACTGACCTCTTCGTCGCCATTGGAACATCCGGTAACGTGTACCCCGCTGCGGGCTTTGTGTTGCAAGCGAGAGAGAACGGGGCAAAGACGCTGGAGTTGAATTTAGCTCCGGGAGAGAACGTCAGTGATTTTGATGAATCGATATATGGCAAGGCCTCCGTGATTGTCCCGGAGTGGGTGGAGAGGATGCTTCAGACAGGCGCGTAGGATTCTCTCCGTAATGTTGTACCTCCCCTCCCCCCTCCCCGCTCCCCTGCTGTCTCCACCGACGCGCTTCTGCGCCTCCCTCCTGGTCACCGTCATTCCCCGTTTCATTCACTCCCCACCTGCACACACACTCTTTATCTGTCTTTCTTTCATTTTACCTCGGCGCTGCCACGGCTCGGGGGAATAGGTAAAGCAATAGACAGTTCACGCGAAGAAGCAAACCAAGCCAAGCATCCCCTGAGGAGAATATAATAAGTCGGCCGAAAGGAAAAGATACTCACTGAACTCCTGGCAATATATTCTTTCAACGACGCTCCGATGGCTCTCCGCTCCGCGATCCGTTACCTTGGGCTGATCCTAATTCTCCTTATCTTTATTGCAACAGGCTTTCAACATATCTCCAATCCCTCGGTAAGTGCCGCGTTGCTGGCGAAGAGTCAGTTTCCCAGAATGTTGAAAATGACCGGCGTTGAGTACCGACTTAGCGCCTCCGACTACGCGCTTTTTATTCAGGCGTCTGGTGCTCTTTTCCTTGCCTTCTCTCTCTTCATTTTGCTGGGGGTGGGCCGGTGCTTCTTTGCCCTCTTGTTGGCAATGAGCACCCTTCTTCTTACGGTTGCCTTTCACGTGAATATTGACGACCCAATGAGGATCAGCAACAATGACCTCTTTCAACTGATGAAGAACTTGTCCATCGTTGGTGCCCTGCTCTTCGTTGCGGGCAGCGGACAGCGCTCGCATCGCTACTCCAAGGCGTACAAGGAGGCAGAAATAGAGAAGAAGAAGCGCTAGTGACTGTTGCGGTTTCTGCTTCTCCCGTCGTTTGCACAGAGGAGGTGGAGAGATCCCTCTTTTTATTATTATTTTTTTTTGCTTCGATTTCTCTCGTTCTTGTGTCTTTGCTTGCTTTCTCTTCAACTTTTACTCCACGCCATTTGTATTTCGCAAGTGTTTCTGCTCCCTTCGATTCCGTGGGGTGCGTTACACGTTCCACGCGGCACGGGGGTTGCTGGTGCATTTTTCGGGCTGCGCCGCGAGAGTCCCTTTCGCGCTGCGGTGGCGAACGTTGCGGACCACCGACAAGGGCCGGAGGAGGAAGGGGAGGAATTGTGGCGTGGAAGGAGAGAGTGTGCGTGTGTGCGGGGCGGAGGAGGAGGCATTTGAAGCCAGGGCAGAAGGATGCGGGCAGGCCGGTGTTGTTGACGGGAGGGTTTCTCCGCCCTCTCCCTGTGCGGAGAAGAGGGAGGGGGAAAAAAAAGGCCGCGCGGGGCAGATAACGTCAACACCACCGCGGAAGAGAAGGTAGAAAAACAAGAGGGACGCAGGATAAAAGAAAAAGTGCGGAATAAGAGAAGACGAATAGGCCTCAAGGAGAAACTGAAAAAAAAAAACTAAATGAAGGGAACATGCGGAATCCAATAGAAATACAAAGGCAGAGGGAGTATAAAGAGAAACGATGAGGAGGAAAAAATATATAATTGAAGCATATGGGCCTTAGGCATGTGAGGAAGGTGCAGAGGAGCGATTGTTTTTT